>NW_007377488.1:19193-80573 GCF_000475195.1 Diaphorina citri | reverse complement strand
TTTTTCGTGTAACCAAACAGACAGTAATTTGTTTAGTTCTTTCTCTTCGCTTTATGTCTTGTTTCCTTCACTCTCTTTGGTTTTGGATTTATTTTGTAGAAATTGAATGTTTTCCTTTTTCTTCTTTAATAATTGGCAATCTTAAGTAAGGTGTTCCTTATACAGTTGTTGTACTTGGCCCTTTCCAGGTTCATTTGTATCCGTCCCTTTTTTTACTTACATATATCTGTGTATAACTGTGTTTATGTATAACACTAGTTGACACTGGATTATTATATTTTCATATTTTCCTGCCATATCCCGATACGTAATATCCGTGTCATGTTTGCTTTTAAGGTCTCCCGTGACACCTTCTTCTGAGGTAGCATGTCAGTCATAACAATATTTCCTGATGTAGAAACTCGATTGCATCATTCTGTCATCATTGTCATCATTCATCGCCGTGGATAATTCCATTTCATCATTTACATAAAACCAAAACTTTGCCTTCTGTCCGTATAGTGTCCGTCTATCGCTGTGTTGGGTCAGTGTTTCTGTTTACGTAACAGATATAAGTAATGTCATCCTCTGGAGTTTATGTATGTTTCTGTACGTGTAAATTATGCACGGACCATCAAGTCTTCGGTGTGGCCGAGACGATTACGCCACTGGGAATTTAGATCAAGGGTTCCAGACGGGTGAGGCTTCTCTGGCGACCGTAATGTGGCAGAGATCTATCTCCAGTTTATTTTGGCATTTCTGGCGAATGTGCACCGCCAGATTCCGATTTTTCTAGCAGTAGAAGCCTTTAACGTATGAGCTTTGACTTTTTTTTTATCTATGACAAATAGTAATTCTTATAATTCTATGATACTGGGGGCGGAAAAGCTGACCGTCAGGCGTCTCGCATTGTCTAGAGTTCTAGAGTGTGCTTGTGTGTTCCATAAGGCAACAGTCCTTTCTGGCGCGGCGACTTCTACGTATTTGTTCCTTCAGTCTGAGTTGGTAACCAACAAATGAATGATGGTCAAAACCTTGTACAACCATTTTCCCCAAATGATACCGTACCTACGTCACTGCCTAGTGCACGCTTGTTTTACGCGTATATACACAAGTTTTTTTCTTGATTCTTAATTCCAGTGTTTCCCTCTCTAATGAGAAGTTGGGAATTAGTTCTTCGGTGATATGCCGACAGTGAGGATGCCGAATGCCTTTAAAGTCGTATAATGAGTCGTGTAAGCTACGTATACGAGTCGTATAATGCGTCTTGTAAGCTACGTATAATGAGAGGAGATTACCATTTACGATAGACGATATGTTAGTATTAGTACATGAGGTACATAAAGTAAATACTCGTATGTTAGTACATAAAGTACAGAGGATGAAGTACATAGGACCGAGTAGGTATGTTTCTAAAGCCGAGTACACACAACATACTCTCCGATTTGTCTGCAGACTTTTCTTTTGGTCTCACAATCTTGTCTTTTCAACGGATTGTCCGTCTCTATGACAATTGACAAATTTTGCTCAGACTTCATGTCTGAACAACCTTGTCTTTTCGACAGATCGTACGTACGTACGACAAGATCGCACGTGCACGTACGATTGTGTCGAAAAGTTGTGAGACCAAATTTGAAGATAAGTCTGCAGACAAATTGTAGGGTACCTTTTCTTATTCATAGAGGGCACTGTAACAACTTAGATATTATCATCCTTAAAATTGAAGAGAGAAGGATGATATGATATGATAGGAAAAACCCAGCGGTTCTGAGAACGAACCTGGCGCTTACAAGGCAGGTGCGCTACCCTCCAGACGGAACTCGGAGCCCCCCACCCTCCAATCCAGGCTGGCGTGTGCACCAAGCTTAACACCGAGTATGGATATAACTACTGAGTATATGAAGTGTGTAAGCGGCGTAGATACACATCGGGTGCTTTATCAGTTGTTCCGTTCTGGTAGGGGACTTCTGATTGGAGACTTAATTGGACATAATACGTGTGAAGTGACTGGGTACTTGTGAACCTAGAAATGTGGCCATATATGAGTGTCGTGTACCAAATAATTACCGGAGTATATTGTGGTAGAAGATTTTTCAGTCACTAACAGAGATTTTTCGTAACTAACATTTTTCGTACAGAGGTAGGTAGTACATTAGTACGTATTTAGATACATTATTACATACCTACATACTATGTACTATTATATATTTACTTATTTACACTTTGATGAAGTTATAGAGCTGTAATGGGTCACAACACTGAGAAGTTCAATACCAGATGATTCCAAAATTTGTTCGTCAGTTGGGGATATGGCTTCAATTGGTAGCCGACACCCCCTCTCATGATTCATCCTGTATACAAGGCAGGTAATAATAATAATAATAATAATAATAATAATAATAATAATGAGAATGGCCCAAACAAAAGAAGGACTGGCCAGTAATACTATACTCGAGGTACTTAGTACCTAACTACCTACATAATACTACATATTTTGTCAGCAATAATAGTAAGTACATAGTAGAAAAAAACGGTACATGCTCTAGCGCCATAACAATAGGGATATCCCCCAACTGACTGTTAGCCTGGCTCTATGTATAACATTACTATTGACTATTATGTGGACTGGCGACAGGATCCGGCCTCCCGAATCTGTGTTAACTTCCTTTTGTTCCATATGTTTTGTCGTAAATGATCGAATTTAGAATCCTATTGTTAAATCTGGAGTCGACTGATAATAGAGAAACTGCCTGATGACTTGTGTGATAATTGCCTCAAACCATATGATGTCATGATGTGTGGAATATTTTCTAGTCAGCGTTCAGTGACATTAAGATAGGTTCTTGTAGGACTATACCTATTAGGTTCTTGTAAGGTTTTCGTAGTGTCACTTTTTCAGTAACTTTAATATGGGTAGATACATACTTGGTACTTCGAAGGTTTTCTTAATATGTATCTGGAATAATGTGTTCTTACGGGGTTGGTGCGAACGAAAACACATTAAAGTACCTTATTGTAAAAGTGGCCGAGACGATTACGCCACTGGGAATTTAGATCAAGGGTTCCAGACGGGTGAGGCTTCTCTGGCGACCGTAATGTGGCAGAGATCTATCTCCAGTTTATTTTGGCATTTCTGGCGAATGTGCACCGCCAGATTCCGATTTTTCTAGCAGTAGAAGCCTTTAACGTATGAGCTTTGACTTTTTTTTTATCTATGACAAATAGTAATTCTTATAATTCTATGATACTGGGGGCGGAAAAGCTGACCGTCAGGCGTCTCGCATTGTCTAGAGCTGTAGAGTGTGCTCGTGTGGTGTTCCATAAGGCAACAGTCCTTTCTGGCGCGGCGACTTCTACGTATTTGTTCCTTCAGTCTGAGTTGATAATCAACAAATGAATGATGGTCAAAACGTTGTACAACCATTTTTCCCCAAATGATACCGTACCTACGTCACTGCCTAGTGCACGCTTGTTTTACGCGTATATACACAAGTTTTTTTCCTTGATTCTTAATTCCAGTGTTTCCCCCTCTCTAATGAGAAGTTGGGAATTAGTCATACTTGGTACTTCGAAGGTTTTCTTAATATGTATCTGGAATAATGTGTTCTTACGGGGTTGGTGCGAACGAAAACACATTAAAGTAAAAGAAAAAACTTAAGGGGTTTGAAAATGTAAAACATAGTTTAAACGCTACCTATTAAGAGCGATGGATGTCTTTCACATATGTTTGTTTAAAAAAATGCTGAATCATTTTGGTAAAAAAGAGAATAATATAGATGTTGTTTTAAGCATTCGGTAAAACGGGAAAAGTGCCCGAAAAAAAGTTCTTTAAAATATACCTCACCCCTTTTTTTCCAGCCCCCCCTTTTTTTTGTTACTTTAAAGTCAACTTCAAACTTGGAAACAAAAACAGCCTATTTCTTCAAACTTAAGGGGTTTGAAAATGTAAAACATAGTTTAAACGCTACCTATTAAGAGCGATGGATGTCTTTCACATATGTTTGTTTAAAAAATGCTGAATCATTTTGGTAAAAAAGAGAATAATAGATTTTGTTTTAAGCATTCGGTAAAACGGGAAAAGTGCCCGAAAAAAAGTTCTTTAAAATATACCTCACCCCCTTTTTTCCAGCCCCCCCTTTTTTTGTTACTTTAAAGTCAACTTCAAACTTGGAAACAAAAACAGCCTATTTCTTCCAGAGCACGTGTGTTCCTCCCTCTCTTTCTTCTGTCTTTCCTTCCTTTCCTCTCCATAAGCTCTCTTTCTTCCGCTCTTTCTTTCTCTTTCTCCTCCCTCTGCTCTCCTCTCCCTCCATCTTTTTCTCCCATCTTTTTCGTGTCTCTCCCTCGGATCTTTTCCTCTCTTTTCTCCCGTTTCTTCCTCTCCTCTCCTTCTCCTATCTTTTCTCTTCTTCTCCCTCTGCCTCTCTCTTTCTTCCTTCCCCTTCTTCCTCTCTCCTTCCTTATTTTGTTTATGTTGATTTTCATTTGTCTCTCTACGCTATACATATAGCCACGATGACGTTAGTATGCAAATAAGTTTAAGGTGTTGAGGGGGAAGCTCCTGAAAATGTTATGCAAACGCTACCCCACCTTGGTGACAACCATGATGAACGCTTCCAAATTGAACTTCGTGCGAAACATTCAACGCGAGAGACGAAGTTTTTGTAAAAGTGGAAACAAAAACAAAAAAGAAAAGAAGTCACAATACAAAGGAAAGGATGGAGAGAAGGGAGACAACAAGAAAAGATGAGAAGAAGGAGAAGAAAAAGAGAACAGAAAGAGAGACGTAAAAACTCGAGGGAAAGAAGAAAAGATGTCATACTGGAAAGAAAATGAAAAAGGAACAACAATTAGAAAGAGGAACAGGGTATAAAGACAAGGAACATGCGAAAGAAAATGAACAAGATTAAAATGGAAACAAAAAGATGAAACATACCTACCATAATAGAAAGGAGGTGAAAAAGAACAGACGAACAGAAAGACTAGAGTGGAACAAGAAAAGAAATCAAATGAGAAAGACAAACAAGGCGAAGAAAAACGAAAAGGAATATATGTAAGTAACTTGAGCAAAGGAAAATGAAATAGAAACAAAAAGAATGAAGAAGTCATCCTGTAAAGAAGGTGAAAAAGAACCCATGAGAGAAACTACGAAGAGAAAGCCTTGAAAGAAGGAATTAACAAGAGAAGAAGTTAAATGAGAAAGAAAATGACAAAGTTCATACACACACGAAGTATACACAAAGGAAAGAAGTACATAGGAGAAAGATTAAAACAAATATTTATTCAAGGAATTATACGATATACGTTTTATCTAGTGTAAAGAACTTATACACCATAAAAGCAATGTACCTAAATTAATGTAAAAGCGTAAGTGTTAGCACCTAACACTTTACCATAGAAGAAAATAAGAAATAGTTAAGCATAGAGCTTCTTTTCTGAAGAACTTAGAGCCATTATGGGCCGGGTGTACACTTTACAGTTTCATTGCATGTTGTCAGCATCAATGGGATTGTAGCACTGTAGACCTGGGTCTACATAACCATTGTGATGTGCCAGCTTCTAAGATTAACATTCAACTGTTTATCTATTTATCGTGGGTTGTACTGTTCTTGGCTTTGTAATTTGAAGAAATGGCTAAATCAGAAAGATCCTCTTTGATAGGTATTAAGATTATTTATTTTTATTTCGTTATTGTTTTATTTATGCTTTCATCTCGAAATGCTTTCCTATTTTTCTAGGACGTAAGTATAGTAAGCAGGTACTATACGAATTTTCGCTCTCGCAAGGACCACACTAATCCCACAACTCAAACCGGCTTCCTTTATTTCAAATCGCAGCAGTTTCCAAGTCAAATTTGAGTTTTATTTAAGTTGGGGTGGACGTGGACTGGTGGATGAGGGAAGTTTATGAACTTTGAGGTTTGGACTTTTTGTTTGACTATCTGACTTAATGCTTGAGGCTTGGGAGATAAAGGTGAATCGTTTGGCTTTTAAAAAGTCACCAAGGGTAAACAGGAATCCATTAAGAAACTCGGGTCTCCGTGTACCAATGTGTAATTTTAAAGCAATAATGAAATTATTTATTAGGTATGCAGTTCGCAACCATAAGTTATGCATATTTAATTATTTAATACACTAACCTTTCTGAAAGCTTTTGTGACTCTTCAGTGTTTTTGGGATTACTTAATGCTGGGGTTTACCAACTGGGAATTGAGATACGAGGATTTCCCTATACTTAATAGCCAGGTCAACCTCGGATTGAACTCAATCCTGAAACAATCCACGGTGGTAAAACTCGACCTAGTGTGTTGGTACGCCAGGTTGCTAGGTTTCCAATTAATCCCTTCCCCTTGTGAGAGTTTTCGACAAATCTGCCAGTTATTTAAATCCTATTCATTCAAAATTGGCAATATTGTCCCTGCAGCCTGAGGGAGTAGAATATGAGATAGAAGGGGCAATTTGAGGATCATGTTTAAGCGCAACTTGTGGGGAGACCCCCTTCTTGTACGTTATTTATATTAATTTTCTTGTGGAGAAGGAATAGCCGAGAGCTCGAATTTTACAGGAAGTGAAATTTGTGCCTTCCAGGTCATTAAGAGCTTTTAGGGCTCTAATCTAAGGATCTGGGCCATTAAGAGTTTATTGTTTTAATCTAGGCATTCTAGGCCATTAGAGCATTCAGTGATTTTATGGCTATTTTCAGACATAAATTTTGTCTTCAGATGAAGCTATTTGGAGCATGAGTGTCAAATTTCCATCTACAATATTCTACATAATTATACTTAAATTCAACTCATCATTGACAGTAGAAAGGTTCTGTAGAAGAAGGTCTTCGAATTGAAATGAAAACACCCCTACCCGAAAATCCATTTTGATCGTGTCCCTGCAGGGCCACATCTCTCGACATAATAAATGTCAGACGTCTGGGAAAAGTTAGTCTACGAGGGACAATTGGAGGGGAAAATTAAATCTAATGGGAGGGACGGGGAAAATAACTAGATTGAGATTAATGATAATGAGCAGAGCAATAAAAAGGGGTAAAAAAAGCGATGAAAAATCAAGACATAAAACAACAATCTGATGAAAATTTTAACGATTGTAATGACTCGTTCGGACCCATAACTTAGTTTGTAGTTTTTATAGAAAAAATCCCCCAAAAAACAGTTTTTTTTTTTTTGTTTTTTGGCTTTATGGTTTTCTGGACAAAATTTGCACCACCATTTTCGTGTTCCTGGTAAAAAGACCTTTAATTTGATATATAGGTCGACCAGGTTTGGATAAGTCCTTCTATGGGGACAGACAGACAGACCGACCGACAGACGACACCGAAGCGAATACAATAGTCCGTCCCTTATACCTTTTTATTACTATTGTAATAATAAAGGAAGGACGGACTAAAAAAGAAAGGAACTGAAAGGCAAGGCAGAGACGTGAAAGTGAAAATAAATGAAGCAAAGTAGAATGAGAAACGGAGAAAGATATGAACCAACAAGATTAGTCGTAAAGGAAGAACGAGGAAGTGGAGAGAAATCCCAGGATGAGAAACCTAAGGGAAGAGAAGGGGGAGCAAAAAGGGGAGCAGAAGGATTTTAAATAAAATTTTGCGTTTGGAATATAACAATTTAGAAGAAAAGCTACATTAGGAGAAGATGGTTGGTGGAAATTTGTGAAGCGGTGTTATGTTGAACAGTTGAAATAAAGGGACCACCTTCATAATTTAAAGAAAGCAATAGATTTATACGAATTTTGCGCAGCTAATCTCACCTCCTTAGCAGAAACTGACTTGATTAACTGACTCTTTAACACTTTTTATAACTCTAAGAAGGTCATTTCTATCTCTTTGAACGTGTTGGTGTGTTGGTAGACACTGAAATATCCTAGAATAGGAATTTGATATTTAAAATGCTGACTGCATACATTTATGCACAGAGCAGCGTTGATTATTCGTTTCATAAAAACCCCACAGAAAGCTATCTGCTATCCCTATTGCTGAAACCCAATGGTATTGCCATCTATTATTATTACTATTAGTATTGCCATCTATCTCTCTCCGTGTACCAATGTGTAATTTTAAAGCAATAATGAAATTATTTATTAGGTATGCAGTTCGCAACCATAAGTTATGCATATTTAATACACAATAACCTTTCTGAAAGCTTTTGTGACTCTTCAGTGTTTTTGGGATTAATGCTGGGGTTTACCAACTGGGAATTGAGATACGAGGATTTCCCTATACTTAATAGCCAGGTCAACCTCGGATTGAACTCGATCCTGAGACAATCCACGGTGGTAAAACTCGACCTACAGTGTTGGTACGCCAGGTTGCTAGGTTTCCAATTAATCCCTTCCCCTCGTGAGAGTTTTCGACAAGTCTGCCAGTTATTTAAATCCTATTCATTCAAAATTGGCAATATTGTCCCTGCAGCCTATGATGCTCTTCTGCTAATATTTGCAAACTACGTCGGCGTCGTGTACATAGGCCTTTCCTGCCTTTTCTTGAATACCAACTGACCAACACAGGTCTTTCTCTGAAGCAGTCTGTTTGTAGGTCTTGACACTCTTAACCTCCTCATTCCGCAGTTGATTGAAGAGGTCCAAGTACTCCCAGGGACAATCCACGGTGGTAAAACTCGACCTACAGTGTTGGTACGCCAGGTTGCTAGGTTTCCAATTAATCCCTTCCCCTCGTGAGAGTTTTTGACAAGTTTGCCAGTTATTTAAATCCTATTCATTCAAAATTGGCAATATTGTCCCTGCAGCCTGTGATGCTCTTCTGCTAATAACTACGTCGGCGTCGTGTACATAGGCCTTTCCTGCCTTTTCTTGAATACCAGCTGACCAACACAGGTCTTTCTCTGAAGCAGTCTTTTTGTAGGTCTTGACACTCTTAACCTCCTCATTCCGCAGTTGTGTTGATTGAAGAGGTCCAAGTACTCCCAGGTCAAACTACGTCGGCGTCGTGTACATAGGCCTTTCCTGCCTTTTCTTGAATACCAACTGACCAACACAGGTCTTTCTCTGAAGCAGTCTTTTTGTAGGTCTTGACACTCTTAACCTCCTCATTCCGCAGTTGATTGAAGAGGTCCAAGTACTCCCAGGTTCCAAGTGGACCTCTGATATTTATGTAATGGCCTGGTAGAGTCGTTAAAACACAATTTTAATTACCTCGTAAAACATCATCACAACAAAGAACTTAAAATTTCGAGATCATAAAAGCCAGCGCTTGCAACAACGAGCAAGAGATGATTATGTCGATGGCCAAATCGGAGTAATCAATATTGATGGCTGGGAGGTTAGAGACATCAGGCTCCTGATAATGGAGAGGTTCTGGGGAGATGGAAGAAGGTAGGCAATGGTAGAGGAAGAACCGCGCTTGCAACAACGAGCAAGAGATGATTATGTCGATGGCCAAATCGGAGTAATCAATAGTGATGGCTGGGAGGTTAGAGACAACAGGATCCTGAGAATGGAGAGGTTCTGGGGAGATGGAAGAAGGTGGGCTCTTAGGAGATGTTCTCGTAGGTTACCATCTTGAATGGGAAAAGACGACTTGAGTGGGAAAAGCGCTTGCAACAACGAGCAAGAGATGATTATGTCGATGGCCAAATCGGAGTAATCAATAGTGATGGCTGGGAGGTTAGAGACAACAGGCTCCTCTGATAATGGAGAGGTTCTGGGGAGATGGAAGAAGGTAGGCAATGGTAGAGGAAGAACCAATCCTTCCTCTCCCAAAGGATTGGTTTGGCCGTCCAGCGCGGGAATGGGGCAAGTGTGGAGGGGACCTTCCCAGCTGGAGACAGATTTGACGAGGTGTTTGGCTTGTAATCTTAAATTACTATGTTTTTCTGAGGTAGGCTCTTAGGAGATGTTCGTATACTCGTAGGTTACCATCTTGAATGGGAAAAGACGACTTGAGTGGGAAAAGACGTAGGTAGTAAAAAAAGAAGAGGATGTCATTGTGCTAGGTTTAGCCCAAATAGTCCTGAAAACGTTTTTTACTCACCAAAGAGCCCTGAAGAAGTACCTACTAAGCTCAAGTTTGAAAGGGGCGTAATGTAGGAGTATACATTTCGCCCGGGATTGGAACCTACACCCGCAATGGATTTACAAACGCTCTATCTGCATTTTTTAGGCTGAATAAAGACTTGTGGTGTAATGGAATAAAACCATTTGTTTCAAGTTTGATCAGGGATTCAACGACTTTTAAGACTCAAAAATTCGACATGTTCCTCTCTTATGCCTTTGAGTCTCTAAAAGAAGTTTAGAAATCAGGAAAAAGACATCCTAAGCTAAGAGCTCAAAAAAGTAACCTTAGGACGTTCTTTGTTGGTACTGTCGAGGACCTTTTCTCGTTCTCCTGAACCAAGTCCTGACTGGAACTCGGCTGAATAGTAATGATTGGTACCAATGTAACTCTTACTGGAGAGGACTGTATAAAGGAACAATAAGAGAAGTATTTATTATCATTATAATTATTTTTTTATATAAAAAAAATCATGTTAACCATTTTGTGAAGTCGGGGAAAGACGGGTTACATTGGAACGGGGTTGTAGTTTTGCTAGACTATTGTTGAGAACTATGAACGAGTGTGAACATTGATGTAATTCAGATTAAGTTGTTGTTAAGTTGTCATGGCAATATCTAATAGTTGTTTGTTGTGCTTAATGTGCCTACTTACCAGTAAAAGAGAAGAGTATGACTGACATGATAAAGCTGAAATTTTAGGTTCAAGTGCCTTTGTTCAAAATCTAAACTTTCAATGAACCATGGAATCTTGCAAACTTTTTCTGACTCTCTTCAAGTTGAATTGATGCATTGCAAACTGTTTCCTGACAGTAAATTACAAAAATTGTCCAAAAGTTGGTCCAAGACGTTCCAAGTTTACCCATATTTCCCCTAAAAACCATTCCTTACATTATACGGTACTGAAAGACTAGAATAAATATTACATAAATTTCAAAGTGTGTTGATTTTTTGTGTTTTTAATATTTAAAAAATACGAAAAAATACTCCCGATGTAAAATATTATTAAACATATTTTAGGCTACAGAAGACTAATGGATCCTCATCACGCGTTCAGAACTGATGGGTGGCTCACATGTTACTCAAAATACTCAAATGAATCCTTCTACTCAAATGAGTAGCGGCTCGTAATGAGTGAAATAAGCCAGGAGCTACTTTGGGGCCCCTCTGTTTGGGCCGTGTGGTTTATATCAATCAGTTTTCGAGAAACGTTTGAGTAAATAAACATAAATGACTTCAGGGCGGGATTTGTAAATTAGCTGTCTGCTAGTGGCGTGGGGCGTGGTGCGTGGTGGGCTGGAAATTCACGATTTAGCCGGAAGCAGTGACGTATTCGGTGTTATTCGGAGGGTTCCTTATGATGGCCACTAACGTTCAGACCGTCTGACAGACCTGGCTGGGGCATAAGTCCCTATATCTCCTTGAAATGTAAATATAGTTTGGTTGAGTCTGACTAAAATCGGTCGTAAACAATGAAAGTATAGAGGTGAGAGAAGGGTTTGGATGTCAGAGACTGTCTCAGAAGCGGGTCTCAGTTTGGTGTGGATTTTAAATTACAAAAATGAATTGAAAATTTTATATTCGAAATTACAGGGCTAATTCCTTTTTCTTTCTCTCTGTTCACAGGTATGTTTCTAGTTCCCTTGTCTTGGAGATTTTGATTAGAAATAGACACTCCAACAGTTGAATATACCACCGTACAGCGTTAGTAAGTTTGTTCCTCTATCGTAGCTTTCTACATTCGTATAATCTCCATCGGAGAAAAGCAACACAGTACGAAGTTACGAACACATACGGAAAAAGCACTAACACATATACTAGCCCAGATAATGACTACTTGTACTCATGTTTCCGTAATACATCTGTATTATATCATACCGTAGATACATAATAGGTTGCAAGTAATGTTTATGTTCCATTTAATGTTTCGTATTATGATCTATGATGACGGCAGTGTGCTCGTACATTCGCCATGTTCGTGTATTGTCCATTTTATGAGAGAAGTCAGTCGCGGGAAAAATGTAGTACTCCTGTCACAATATTATCGTGAACTTTTTACGCTAAACGAAATTATACAATTTTCTAACAACAAAATGTGGAGTTGGGTACAAAACTGCAAATGTTTTTGAGGCTTTTGTTTGGTTGAAAGTTTCCTGTAATTTTGAGAAAAATATCTTGCAAAATATTTGAGCCGAAATCAGTAGTTATTGATGGTGGTTAGCACGGTGGATTTGCATCTCAAGATTCTCAAGTCTGGCAAATCGAGTCCAAGTCAAGTCGAAAATTTATTCAGGAATCAGGATGTCTTAAAAGGGGTACAGCATTTGTGGCAAGCTTTCAAATATGCTATTTTATATTGTGTTCATTTTATTCATTTTTGGACCCAAACTGACTACCTCAGATTTGGATTTTTCCCAACTTTTTACATAGGAATCGACCATTTATTTATAATTTTTACCCATTTGCAACTGCTCCATTTTGAAAAAAATATCTTGCAAAATGTTTGAGCCGAAATCAGTAGTTATTGATGGTGGTTAGGATGGTGGACTTGCATCTCAAGTCTGGCAATTCGAGTCCATGTCAAGTCGAAAATTTATTCAGGAATCAGGACGTTTTAAAAGGGGTACAGCATTTGTGGCAAGCTTTTAAATATGCTATTTTATATTGTGATCATTTTAAATTCATTCTTGGACCCAAACTGACTTCTTTCATGAATTGGACTCTAGTAAGCTCCGGCCCCGGGCTGGGTAATCCTGGAAAAGGTCTGCACATCTACGAGTATGTGGCGAGTACGTGCACTTTTTCACGTAGAAAAAATCGTCTTGATTCGCTACATGTGTGGCCCCGGGCTGGGTAATCCTGGAAAAGGTCTGCACATCTACGAGTATGTGGCGAGTACGTGCACTTTTTCACGTAGAAAAAATCGTCGTCTTGATTTGCTACATGTGCAGCTAGTGACTCATCCATTTAGTCTGTAATTGCTTTATGGTTATTATTATGCGTTGAAGTCATTTGTAATTGGTAATTGGTGATTATCTGTGGCGTAACTTACTGGGTGTTTGGGTACGCCTTGGAGGCAGATCTGTGTTTGGTTTAGGGTTGGGACATCGAGACGAAAACATCGATGTTCGATACATCGATGTTTTTAAACTTCGATATATCGAGTATCCGATGTATCGTAATCAAAAACATCGATGTTGACATCGATGTTTTTGTTCCGATGTATCGATGTTTTCAAAACATCGATGTCGATGTCCCAACCCTGGGTTGGGACATCGAGATGAAAACATCGATGTTCGATACATCGATGTTTTTAAACTTCGATATATCGAGTATCCGATATATCGTAATCAAAAACATCGATGTTGACATCGATGTTTTTGTTCCGATGTATCGATGTTTTCAAAACATCGATGTCGATGTCCCAACCCTAGTTTGGTTTAATGTATTATTATGTTTAGGCGGTCTCGTCTTGATCACTTGTGTACCGCATCCATTTTTCTTCTTCTCTTGCCATTCAGGCATTCCCCCTCCTCGTCCTCCATCTCGTTCTTCTCTTCATTTTTCGCCTCTTCTTTTTTCTTCACCTCCAGCTGCACCTGTCCCTCCTCTCCCTTGTTCTCCATCTTCTCCTCCTTCTATTAACATTCCCTCCAGCGAGGTCTATGTTTATAAATGGAAATCCCGTGTTATCTTCCCGCGCTTTCCCCCTTGTTCCACTTTGCCCCTGATCCCCCTGATATCTGTATTAGTTATCATTCTCGACTACATTTATCTTCCTCTTGTTTCTATTTCGGATATGTTGTGAATGGTTAACGTCCCCTGATAGGATCTGAGCGGGAATTTAACCCTCCGAGGGACTTTTGTGAGCCACAATCGCCGCATTTGTGTGGTTGAAAAGGGAAAATGTGGGAAAAAGAGTTCCCTTTCTTGGGGTGGGGAAAATTAACACAGAAAATACATCTATTCCCAGGTAGATATTGTCCCAGATGTCGACATGGATCTGGAAAACCCCGGGCGAAAGATGTGGAAAAGAGTTATATTGTGCTCAATTCTTTGTTCGGCAGGAGAAAGCCTGGGGATAATTTGTCACTCTAGAAATTAGGAGAAGGTTGACAAGTTACCTATGGGTGTATTTTTTCTTCTTCAAGGTTTTACGTAGAAAGTATTGCAAATTTGAGACTCTTGTAGTTGGAGTGATGAGGTTAAGGTGAAATGCCTTTTCTATTGGTTCTATGCCATGGCTCTCCTTCATTTCTATTCTGCGTATGATTTTCATTTCCATTATTTCTTATTTCTCGGTCCTTTTATGAAATTCCCCCTCAACATAGGTCAGTCAGTCTGCGGACTGTGATTATTTCATGACCAGCACTCTTTTGTGCCCAACATATTCACTCTAACTCTGAAAGGGTGAAAAGCCACAAATTTTCCCTTGACATGATTATCAGCGAATGCCATACCCTCCGGACTACCGACCTCCTACTTCAGCTTTTCTATTTGAAAATTTGTTTCCCTGTTTAAACAAAAAATCCGACATTTAAATTTCACCAAAGAGGGAGGGAACTTGAACTCACGGGCGCTTTCTGCCCCCCTCCATGCCATGCTAGTTTTATCAAATAAATCTCAATATGTTATTCTTCTGCTGGTTTTTGCTTGACGAGTTAGAGCTTTATGGGTAACGTGGGGAATGGCTTCATTTTTCATATGTCATTTGATCATTGCGGACCGCAATTGGCAGTACTGAAGGTAGGGGGGGGGGGAAATAATATACCTAGCGGTAAAAGGGAGGTAGGGAACGGAAGGGGAAGTTAAAGCTCCTTTAGGGAAGGAAGATATATTTTTTCGTAGGTAATTTTCTTGTTTTGCCTACTGGCTTACCCGTTTCTTAGAACAACTTCAAATGGCTTTTCACCCCTCTAATATCATGGAAATTCAAGATTGGAAAAAAAAGACAGGGAAAAAAAGAAGGATATGGTCGACTTGAAAGTAATACGAGGCCAGGGGTGTAAAAAAAGGAAAAAGAAAGAAAGAAGAAGTAACATTGAAGAAGACAGAAAGAAGCAGAAATAGAGACAGCAAAAGAAAACAAAAATAAAGAAAAAAGATCCTGAATAAAAATAGAAAGTAAAGAAAGGAACTGAAAGGCCAGGCAGAGACGTGAAAGTGAAAATAAATGAAGCAAAGTAGAATGAGAAACGGAGATAGATATGAACCAACAAGATTAGTCGTAAAGGAAGAACGAGGAAGAGGAGAGAAATCCCGGGATGAGAAACCGAAGGGAAGAGAAGGGGGAGCAAAAAGGGGAGAAGAAGGATTTTAAATAAAATTTTGCGTTTGGAATATAACAATTTAGAAGGAAAGCTACATTAGGAGAAGATGGAGAAGGAGGAGGAGGAGGAGGAGGAGGAAGAAAAAGTGAAAGAGGTTGAGAAGAAAAAGGAGCAAGACGCAAAGTACGGGATGGAGAAAAGAGAAAGGGAGGAGAAGGAGGAGGAGGGAGAGAAAGAGAAGGATTAGGATGGAGAGAAGAAGGTGAAGGGGAGATGTTGAAGAAACGTCAAGACGCAGAAGAAGAAGAAGAAGAGAAAGGAGAGGAAGAAATAGAGACAAATACGGTAGGGAAATGAAATAAGAATATAAGGATGGAAAGACGGTAATGAAACGGGGGAAAGGGATGAAGAAAAGAAAGAGAAGACAAATCGTAAGAGTTGGAAGAGAGAGTGAGAGAGAGAGAGAGAAACGAGAGAAAATTATGCATATTAAATTAGTTTGGTGAATTTTATTTATCTTTTTTTTTTATTCTTCAGTATTTTGTATTTATTTAATTTTGGAAAATTTTAAGATAAAGGAGCGAGAGAGACTGAAGAAAATGCTGCTGGAATTTTAACGAGTAAGAAAGAGATGGGGAGACAAAAAGAGAGAAAGAGAGCTCTTAGATCCCGGGGCTGGATTTCCATTCAAATTTCTCTTTTCTCCTTTTACGAACCCTCTCTTTTTCTTCTTTGCAAAATGAGTCTTTTTGCAAAGGCAGAACGCAGGTACTTTTTGTTTTCTTTTGCTGAACAATTGGATCTGAAAATTGCTTTGTTAATATTCTTAGATCCCGGGGCTGGATTTCCATTCAAATTTCTCTTTTCTCCTTTTACGAACCCTCTCTTTTTCTTCTTTGCAAAATGAGTCTTTTGCAAAGGCAGAACGCAGGTACTTTTTGTTTTCTTTTGCTGAACAATTGGATCTGAAAATTGCTTTGTTAATATTTATTTTCTTCGGTCTGAAAGTCTGAATAGTAAGTTCTCTGTTACCAAGGGATGAAATTACGTGCCATAGGTACCTTACTAATGGTTATGGGTTATGGCTGATATAGTAATTAAAAGGGAATAAAAGAATTTCTATTGCTTTTATCTTGAATGCTTTTCACGAATGTCGTTCACCCAATCAAATAAGTTTTTTTTCCCTAATTAAATGGGTAAATATACGTCGATAAATTTTACGACTAGGCATGGGCTTGAACCACCAACCTCCGGATCCAAACTCCACACCGTGCTAACCACTCCACTGAGCTTGGTGTAATCTGGCTCATATTGAGTTGGATCATCTTTCTTGTTGTATCCCACGCACGCATTAAATATGCAGGTATTTCGGATTACTGATGATGAAGTTTGATATGGATTGTCGTACAAAAAAGCCATTAGTGCGTCTGCTATAGAGAGATAAGAAAGGGAGAGAGTAGGGGGTTCATTTTTTTGTGAGGTGCCCAAACTTTTCCCAAATATCAACAGCAAACTTCGAACTTTTTACACCCTCTCTTTCCCTTTCTCTTGCATTCTCCCTTCCTCATATCCTTAATCCTCCCTCTCTCCTTCCCTTTTCTCTCCCTCTGTTCTCTTCCCCTTTCTCTTTCTCTTTTCCCTTCCTTCCCCTCGAAGTGTAATAAAGTACCTATGCATTAAAATTAGAAGGATAGATTAGATAGCCGTAGATGGGGTGTGGAGGGGTAAAATACGAAATTGATTTTCCCCCTCCTTACATTCTTTACGAGTATGTAATACAGTCCCTATTAAATGATAAGTATATAGAGGACAAATTTGGGCAGAGGAATGAAGGAGAGGTGGTGTAATAGAGGACAAATTCGGACAGAAGAAAGGAAAAGGGGTGCAAAAGAGGACAAAGGGCATGAAGAAAGAGGGGGGAAAGAGAGAGAAATAAGGCCAGAGGAATGGGAGGGATATTTACAAAAGAGGACAACTTGAAAATGTATTGACGGCAAAATGACAACACTGTAGATGGGAAGGAGAAACAAACCCCGCAAACCTTTCCCTTTCATCTTTCCCTCCCTTCTTCCCATTTCATCTTTTATCCCTTTCCTCTCTGTCACCATCTTCGGGGGGTTTTCCTCCTTAATGACTTCTAAAACTAAAAAAAGCTAATTACACACATTTTGAACTTCTCCCTCCAGTTTTATCCCTTGTTTTCCTCCCTCTCTCTCCCTCTTCCTTATTTTCTATGGTAGACACTGAAATATCCTAGAATAGGAATTTGATATTTAAAATGCTGACTGCATACATTTATGCACAGAGCAGCGTTGATTATTCATTTCATAAAAACCCCACAGAAAGCTATCCCTATTGCTGAAACCCAATGGTACTGCCATCTATTATTATTACTATTAGTATTGCCATCTATCTCTCTCCGTGTATCAAGTCAAAATATTTTCCTCTGCGACAACTTTTAAACGTCTCTCTTTTTTGGCCCCTCGTCTGAAATCCCTTCCCTCTCCCTTTTCTCTCCTTTTTCTCCCTAAATCCCGTCCCTCCATCTCCCTTTTCCTCCCTAAATTCCTTCCCTCTCTTTCCCTTTTCCTCCCCCGAATCCCTTCCCTCCCTCTCCCTTTTCCTCCCTAAATCCCTTCCCTTCCTTTTCCCTGATTACTTTTGAACAAAAGTTTTAGGGAACCGAAAACTTAGGTGCTCTCTTTGGAAAGTTGCTGCATGCTACGGTGGCGATTGAAATTGACATTTGAATGCTGCTTCCTGCTGCTCCGTGCTGCTGTTTGGAGGGGATTTATTTGCTCGAAGTTTAATGGCTTTCTGCTGAAATGCAACTTTGGCGTTACTGCTGGTTTGTCGTATACCTTCTGGCATTGTCAGCAGAGCGAGAGGAAATCGCAGCAGTTTCCAAGTCAAATTTGAGTTTTATTTAAGTTGGGGTGGACGTGGACTGGTGGATGAGGGAAGTTTATGAACTTTGGGATTTGGACTTTTTGTTTGACTATCTGCTTCAGGCTTGGGAGATAAAGGTGAATTGTTTGGCTTTTAAAAAAGGCACCAACGGTAAACAGGAATCCATTAAGAAACTCGGATGGTATTTAGTTTTAGAGTGCAACCTAGCTGGCAATAAAGCTTTCTGTATTGCAATTTTTTGCGAATACCTTATCACCAGATGAGTGCACCTCCTTCCTCCTCGGTCTGTTATCTCCACAATCTATCTTGATGGTGAACTTGATTCTGCACAATATTGAAGGTTTGATTGATCCAAGAGAATTAAACCAGGAATCTCACCCAGACTAAATGTAAAATCCGGTTATCTTTAAAAACGTTTGACCTGATCCTATCTCGTGAGAAAACTGCCGAGTTGTTTTATTATTTATTTTAAATAGGTATGTAGGTATGTTTCGTCTATAGTTTTAGAGTGCAACCTAGCTGGCAATAAAGCTTTCTGTATTGCAATTTTTTGCGAATACCTTATCACCAGATGAGTGCACCTCCTCCTCGGTCTGTTATCTCCACAATCTATCTTGATGGTGAACTTGATTCTGCACAATATTGAAGGTTTGATTGATCCAAGAGAACTAAACCAGGAATCTCACCCAGACTAAATGTAAAATCCGGTTATCTTTAAAAACGTTTGACCTGCTCAATATCTCGTGAGAAAACTGCCGAGTTGTTTTATTATTTATTTTAAATAGGTATGTATGTTTCGTCTCTTCCCATGTCGTAAACATCCATCTCGGGACCTAATTCCAGTGCTTCATTTATCCCCTGCTAGTCAATTACCTACTGCAGTTCCGATAATAGATACCCTGGGTATCTTGTCAATTACTTTATCTGAATTAATGACTCTCGATTGCCTACTTGCCGTATCTTCTCCGCCTCTTGCTTATCTTCAGCCTACAACTTGATGAGAGCTAATTAAAAACCTCGCGAAGATTGTGAGGTCATTACTATTTTTATTGCACTCCCAATATCCCTAGTAATAACCATTAAACACAAAACTAATAATCGTGTGGAATAAAACTAATAATCCTAATTGTTTTCTTCTGATTACAGGTAGGTGTCAATGACCTTGACTGGTGACGTCATGAATGCAGTTGGGTATGACGTCATATTGCTTGAGGTTATAGCGTCATTTGGGTAAGATATGGATAGTTGTTTGGTCTAATATGTACGTTGGTGTTGAAGGGTTAGGTGATGCAAGGTCAGGGTCGATCTGGTTCAGACATGAGGGTTTGGTGAAATACTGGGTATCCGAAAATCAACGAGTCTTTTTAATGAATTTTGTAAGAAAATATATTTTAAAGTTCTTTCGACAGTATTAATTTTATTGTCTCTTCTTTTTATTTACTCAATAAAGGGGCTTTCCAACTCCATGTCGAAAATATCTGAGAGTCTATCTATTAATTCAAATCCGAGGAACATTCTCAATGTGAATAAATATAAACTCCTAGAAATGTTGCATTTTTTGCCTCAGAAATGTTTTGCCCGTTCAATTTGGAATCTAAAATCCCAGTTTATTTATTGAGTTTATTTATTGGGAATTCAGTATTAATGAAGATGTGATTCATGATCATGAGTGTCTAAGGCGGATTTCACATCTAGACTGCAACTTGCAGTATACGGCAATTTTCATGTTGAGGGCTACATAGTCTTATGGGCCTGTTCACACTTAAACTTGAAGTTTAAGTGTAGCCCTCAACATGAAAATTGCCGTATACTACAAGTTGCAGTCTAGATGTGAAATAGCCCTAAGTCTAAAGTTTACTGTCTATCTTCCACCCTGTATGTATCGACTGTCCTCGTCGTGAAGTGTCCATGATAATGACTTTGCCAGTTCCTATTTATATTTATGCTACTATTCTCACTTGGTAATTCTCAATGTGAATAAATATAAACTCCTAGAAATGTTGCATTTTTTGCCTCAGAAATGTTTTGCCCGTTCAATTTGGAATCTAAAATCTCAGCATTGGGAATTCAGTATTAATGAAGATGTGATTCATGATCATTAGTGTCTAAGTCTAAATTTTACTGTCTATCTTCCACCCTGTATGTATCGACTGTCCTCGTCGTGAAGTGTCCATGATAATGACTTTGCCAGTTGCTATTTATATTTATGCTACTATTCTCACTTGCTTCCACCCTGTATGTATCGACTGTCCTCGTCGTGAAGTGTCCATGATAATGACTTTGCCAGTTGCTATTTATATTTATGCTACTATTTTCTCACTTGGTATCTCTAGAATAGTTCCGCTAGTACATACATATATCGCACACATTGTCTTTATTCTTGGCATTGGATTACGTTGCATTCCCCATATCAGTTTCCACGGGCATTTTTCCTAGATCTTGTTGACTATTGGTATATGTAACAGTTTCCAGTACGTTCCATGAGTTGAACTTCCATGAGTTGGACTAAGATAGAATCGAATTGAAAGTTTCATGGGTAAAGCTGTGTCCACACATATTTGACCCAGTCGATCGATGGTCCATGGACGTCGACTGAAACCGTACACTGCCTCGACAACATAGTTCAATCGCCACCGTAGCATGCAGCAACTTTCCAAAGAGAGCACCTAAGTTTTCGGTTCCCTAAAACTTTTGTTCAAAAGTAATCAGGAAAAAGGGAGAGGGAGGGAAGGGATTTGGGGAGGAAAAGGGAGAGGGAGGGACGGGATTTAGGGAGGAAAAGGGATTTGAGGATCCAATCCAAAAATCTTTATCTGATCGATTTGTCTTTCGATACTTTAATTTGTTTCTTCTAGGAGTATTTCGGAGTGGTCTGTCATTTTGTCTGTCAGCGGTTCGAGCATCTCGGAATGGATTTCGTTATTAATATGCTTGTCGATAACAGAGTTCAATCTGTCAATAGTATTCTCACCGTTTTTAAATAACCGTGGTGTAAGCCGTGTTCAGATTTGATGTTCATCTGCCTCCGCAAGTCGTTGTTCCCCAAGTGGGTTAATTTTTAAAAGGCTTCCTTTCTCCATTTAATCAAATGTTATTCTTGATCCATGCTAAGGGGCAAAGACCTAAGATCTAAGATGTTGGTGCCATCTTGAAATAAATGCAAACTTGCAAAGGCTAGATTCTCGGAATGGATTTCGTTATTAATATGCTTGTCGATAACAGAGTTTAATCTGTCAATAGTATTCTCACCGTTTTTAAATAACCGTGGTGTAAGTGTTCAGATTTGATGTTCATCTGCCTCCGCAAGTCGTTGTTCCCCAAGTGGGTTAATATTTAAAAGGCTTCCTTTCTCCATTTAATCAAATGTTATTCGTGATCCAAACCAGGCTAAGGGGCAAAGACCCAAGATGTTAGTGCCATCTTGAAATAAATGCAAACTTGCAAAGGCTGGATTGGATACTAGGCATTTCTTTTAGTCAACCATCTCGTTAGACTTCAATTGATTTTGTAGTGCAAGGAGGTAAAAGCCTCGTTAAGAAACTTTCAATTCAGGTAGACAACATTTTATTTAAACCTTCGGAATCTTCAAAACAAATTCTTTCCTCATACTTTTCCTTGTTTTTGACGAGGAAAAGGAAAATAAAATCCGAATTTTTCATTCAAGCTTATCATAATAAACCAAATTACCAAAAAACCAGAAGTCACACCACATTTAATCCAATATGATGGCATTTCAGCAGGAAAATCTTGTGCGGGTTCCTCTAGGAGGGACCACGAGTGTAACAAGACATAAACAGCCGTAGCCAGGCCAAATGAAATAGTCGAAACTAATGGTCCGTACAGTTGGTCTATAGAAGGGAGGAGGAGGAGGAGGGAGAGAAAGAGAAGGATTAGGATGGAGAGAAGAAGGTGAAGGGGAGATGTTGAAGAAACGTCAAGACGGAGAAGAAGGAATAAGGAAAGAGAAAGAAAGGAGAGGAAGAAATAGAGACAAATACGGTAGGGAAATGAAATAAGAATATAAGGATGGAAAGACGGTAATGAAAACGGGGGAAAGGGATGAAGAAAAGAAAGAGAAGACAAATCGTAAGAGCTGGAAGAGAGAGTGAGAGGGGAGAAGGCTGCATGATTGATGTTGAGATGCTTCATTCGAGACGGAAGGTTGCGGTCAAAACCAGATCTCGGCTAGAATTCTAGAATATGTACAGGGTGTCTTCAAAACATGCGGCCATAGAAGATAAACAATAGATTTGGTCACCGTGAATTGCAGATCATTAGGAGTGAATGCTTATAACTTATAAACATAAAGATGATGAAATTTTGTGTTCCTTCGCAGGAAACCACTGATGGACTTTGATGGTTTTTGACGTATAATGACCTACCCTTGAGGTTAATTTGGTAAAAAGTCATCCTCTTCCTTTATGGTTTACAAACGACGACTTTTCCTCTCTTAGGTTTCAGTCATACACAAAAAGCCCACAGTCAAAGGCTTAGGTGTGGGACAAACAGCCCTAAAAGATCTGGGTTAAAAGCTTCTACCTTCTACGAATGTAGGTTTCAGTTAAAACCACAGAGAATTCCCCATATCAGTTTCCACGGGCATTTTTCCTAGATCTTGTTGACTATTGGTATATGTAACAGTTTCCAGTACGTTCCATGAGTTGGACTAAGATAGAATCGAATTGAAAGTTTCATGGGTAAAGCTGTGTCCACACATTTTTGACCCAGTCGATCGAGGTCCATGGACGTCGACTGAAACCGTACACTGCCTCGATAACATAATATATGTAACAGTTTCCAGTACGTTCCATGAGTTGGACTAAGATAGAATCGAATTGAAAGTTTCATGGGTAAAGCTGTGTCCACACATATTCGACCCAGTCGATCGATGGTCCATGGACGTCGACTGAAACCGTACACTGCCTCGATAACATAGATTCACCTCTTCATGTCGACTATGTGTGGACACAGCTTTAGATTTGTCTTCGGGGTCCAGAGGGCTCCCTCTTTTCGTAGGAATTTGACCTGGATTAAGGTTTTGGTTGATCTTTAAGGTTCGGTTCATCTTTCCCAAGAATGACTCGAGGTTAAAAGTTAAAACTGTGTTGAAATTAATCATCGATGAAGCTTTCTAAGACAACATAGATTCACCTCTTCATGTCGACTATGTGTGGACACAGCTTTAGATTTGTCTTCGGGGTCCAGAGGGCTCCCTATAACCTTTCGTAGGAATTTGACCTGGATCAAGGTTTTGGTTGATCTTTAAGGTTCGGTTCATCTTTCCCAAGAATGACTCGAGGTTAAAAGTTGAAACTGGGTTGAAATTAATCATCGATGAAGCTTTCTACATGTTTTATTAGGGTCTGAATAATTATCTTTCAATCTTGGCCCCCATTGGAATGTGCGTTGGAGATCTGTTAGTTAGCTTGGAACTTAGCGCGTCTGCTTGTAAGTGCTAGGTCGCGGGTTCGATTTTCCCTCTCGCCTGGGATGAACTTTATCCTTAACAGATGAAATTCGTTCTCGGAACGGCTGCGGCTGGATTTGTCCTATCCCTTGGAGATCTATCTCCTTCAGTTGCGCTCTCTATGATCCTTTCAATCGGTGTAAAACCCTTATCAAAACTATCAATATTTTTCCAATCAAAAAATCTTTATCTGATCGATTTGTCTTTCGATACTTTAATTTGTTTCTTCTAGGAGTATTTCGGAGTATGGTCTGTCATTTGTCTGTCAGCGATTCGAGCATCTCGGAATGGATTTCGTTATTAATATGCTTGTCGATAACAGAGTTTAATCTGTCAATAGTATTCTCACCGTTTTTAAATAACCGTGGTTTAAGCCGTGTTCAGATTTGATGTTCATCTGCCTCCGCAAGTCATTGTTCCCCAAGTGGGTTAATATTTAAAAGGCTTCTTCCTTTCTCCATTTAATCAAATGTTATTCTTGATCCAAACCATGCTAAGGGGCAAAGACCTAAGATATAAGATGTTGGTACCATCTTGAAATAAATGCAAACTTGCAAAGGCTGGATTGGATACTAGGCATTTCTTTTAGTCAACCATCTCGTTAGACTTTCATTTAATTTTATAGTGCAAGGAGGTAAAAGCCTCGTTAAGAAACTTTCAATTCAGGTAGACAACATTTTATTTAAACCTTATACATCTACATGAAATATTCCAAATATCTCTAATGACAGCACGAGGCTCATACATATTTGATCTGGGAAAAAACTTCAATCAAACTCATTTGCGTCTGTGAAGCACGTGACAGTTCAGTTTGCAGGCATTTCACAGGCTGTTTGTTCTCTGACGACAGTGATGATGACGTGTTTCGGTGGAAATCACTTTAAGGAATTATTTTCGACAATTTTAGATCGCGTTGTTGAGGCCTGTCGCACAATTGGAACTGTAGTCGCTTTTCGCCAGCCTAGTTAGTTAGCTTGGAACTTAGCGCGTCTGCTTGTAAGTGCTAGGTCGCGGGTTCGATTTTCCCTCTCGCCTGGGATGAACTTTATCCTTAACAGATGAAATTCGTTCTCGGAACGGCTGCGGCTGGATTTGTCCTATCCCGTCCTCCTCTCTTCGATTTCGGGACGATAAGATCTCTGTTATTATTACAGCTCCCTGTATCCTGCATTCCTGCAATATCAAACCTCTTGAAAAAAGAACATTATTACCTAATCAGTGTTTGAGGATTCAAACAAATAAAAGTGAAGAAATATTGAACTTTCATTACATAATCAGAAATAAATAAATGAAAACACAAAATACAATATTTCATTACGATTGAAATTTCATACGAGTATGACAAACATCAATACAACCTTGACAATAACATGAGTAAACTATAAACTATATCCGGATACTGTACTGATCCACTTACCTTATGATACTATACAGGGTGGTTTGGGAGTCAGAGCAATTATAGCGGGTGACTCAGAAAAGAGTTCTCCTCTTTGGCCCACAAAAAAGCGAAATGTGGAAGAAGACGAACGGAAGGCAAAAGAAAGAAAGAAAGTCAAGAACTAATGGAGAAAGAATTTAAAGAGAAAGGATATGGAGAAGAAGAGGAGATAGAGGATGTTGGAAAAGAAGGAAGAGGAAAAGAATAGGGAAGTATTAGACATTCGAAGCCAAAGGAAGTGTGGGAGAAATAGGAAATGATGATGAAGAAGGGAGATGAGAGAATGGAAAGGATGTAGAAAGACGACGAGGAAAAGGAGAAGAAGATAATGATTAATATTGAGGAAATGAGACGATATCGGGCGGTAGGAGAATGAAGACAAGGAGGAAGAAGAAAAGGAGGATGTGGAGAACACATTATTACATCAAAATGTACAAAGGAAGAAAGACAGGAGAGAACATAGGAGAGAGCGAACGAGAAGGAATAGAGAGAACGAGGAGATGAGAGAGGGAAACAAGAGAGCGTCAAATAGTGGTGATAATGTTTCAAACAAAGAATAGATGAAAAAGGAGTAACGAAGAGAGAGGAAGGGGAAAAATAGAACGGATGTTAGGAGAGGGGAGAAAGGGAGTATAAGAGAAGAGGGGAAAGGAGAGGAAATAGAGGAGAGGGAGGAGTAAGTCAAAGGAAGTTCACCGGGGGAGACCTTTGCCAGGGCAGACCTCTTTGATGAACATAGTGGTTAGAGGGTAAGGGCCATGGAGGGATAGAGGAGTAAGTAAGGGCCATGGAGGGATAGAGGAGTAAGTAAGGGCCATACCTTGTAGAGGGTAAGGGCCATAGAGGGCTATGGGTGGGAGAACAAGGGCCTTAAGGGAGGAAGTGGAGGGGCATTGTAATTTGTTGTTGGGGATATACATACACAGCACCCCTACGTGGTAAATAGGAAGAGAGGTACTGTAAAGTATACTATGAAACAAAACCCTTTGGGGTAGGGTTTTAGGGGGTTGATACTGTGGGGGGTGTAAAACAAAGAATAGATGAAAAAGGAGTAACGAAGAGAGAGGAAGGGGAAAAATAGAACGGATGTTAGGAGAGGGGAGAAAGGGAGTATAGGAGAAGAGGGGAAAGGAGGGGAAGAGTAAGTCAAAGGAAGTTCACTGGGGGAGACCTTTGCCAGGCCAGGGCAGACCTCTTTGATGAACATAGTGGTTATAGAGGGTAAGGGCCATAGAGGGATAGAGGAGTAAGTAAGGGCCATAGAGGGTGTAGAGCGTAAGGGCCATAGAGGGCTATGGGTGGGAGAACAAGGGCCTTAAGGGAGGAAGTGGAGGAGCATTGTAATTTGTTGTTGGGGATATACACAGAAACTATAGTTACAGCACCCCTACGTGGTAAATAGGAAGAGAGGTACTGTAAAGTATATGAAACAAAACCCTTTGGGGTAGGGTTTTGGGGGTTGATACTGTGGGGGTGTAGGGGGTCGGGAGTTTGATATTGTAGTTGGGTGGGGGTTGATATGGGGGGTAATAGCACTGGCTGAGAGCTGAGATGGGGTAGGACTGGGAGTGTATATTCATGAAGTTCGATTATCAAAGTTCTACTTCCTTGCCCGCTAAGGGCATAAGGGCAAGGGAGTAGAATATGAGATAGAAGGGGCAATTTGAGGATCATGTTTAAGCGCAACTTGTGGGGAGACCCCCTTCTTGTACGTTATTTACATTAATTTTCTTGTGGAGAAGGAATAGCCGAGGGTTCGAATTTTAAAGGAAGTGAAATTTGTGCCTTCTAGGTCATTAGAGCTTTTAGAGCCCTAATCTAAAAATCTAAAGGATCTGGGCCATTAAGAGTTTATTGTTCTAATCTAGGCCATTAGAGCATTCAGTGATTTTATGGCTATTTTCAGACATGAATTTTGTCTTCAGATGAAGCTATTTGGGGTATGAGTGTCAAATTTCCATCTACAATATTCTACATAATTAAATTCAACTCATCATTGACAGTAGAAAGATTCTGTAGAAGAAGAAGGTCTTCGAAATAGAAATGAAAACACCCCTAAAAGGGATTTAGGGGAAAAATGCTAATGGCAATTTCTTTTTCTTGTTTGCAATTCCCGAAAATCCATTTTGATCGTGTCCCTACAGTGCCACATCTCTCGACATAATAAATGTCAGACGTCTGGGAAAAGTTAGTGTACGACTGATTGGAGGGGAAAATTAAATCTAATGGGAGGGACGGGGAAAATAACTAGATTGAGATTAATGATAATGAGTAGAGCAATAAAAAGGGGTAAAAAAAGCGATGAAAAACCAAGACATAAAACAACAATCTGACGAAAATTTTAACGATTGTAATGACTCGTTCGGACCCATAACTTAGTTTGTAGTTTTTATAGCCCAGGGAAATTAATTACTGAGTGTACACACGTCAATATGGGTCTTTTGGACTTTTTTCTAGCTTATTATTATTATTATTTTTTTAATAAATAAATAAATAAATAAATCTGTTATAAAAAAAAAAAAATCAGTTTTTTTTTTAATCTGCCTTTAGGGGTACCCCCTTTTGGTAGACTTTCCGTCACACCATGTATGTGAGTATGTTTCATGTCTAAACACATTACACTGGTTATGTTCTCCGAATGAGTCATGTAGGTGCTTATGGTTCTGTTGAACTTTCCATGTTTTTTTTTTCAGTCACTTTTATATATTGTACACATACGTTTTTCTAGTTCCAACAACACCCACTTTACTATTTTCAAAACCTGTTGAAATATGAAAAGTCACTGAACTTAAGTTTTTTCCTCTTTGTATAAATTTGTCCACTTCAACGAGTTCTCATTAGGTAGCAAACAAATTTTCCCTAATCCATTATGTTTATTCCACGTAATAATTAATGTCCCAAGGGGGTTTTCTAGGGCCAATCTATTATATTCCTACGTTATTATTTCCATAGTAATCTCTCTTTACATATGGTTTATTTTTATGAATTTATTATTTACGCCCTTTTGATTTTTCTTATAATAACCCTAAATTTCAGTTGGAAATAAAAATACACACAAGTCAGGAATAGTGACAGAAACCGGAAAGGAACAATAAGAGTAGTATTTATTATCATTATAATTATTTTTTATAAAAAAAATTCATGTTAACCATTTTGTGAAGTCGGGGAAAGACGGGTTACATTGGAACGGGGTTGTAGTTTTGCTAGACTATTGCTGAGAACTATGAACGAGTGTGAACATTGATGTAATTCAGATTAACTTGTTGTTAAGTTGTCATGGCAATGTCTAATAGTTGTTTGTTGTGCTTAATGTGCCTACTGCTAGATTGACATTAATGTTTCTCTTATCTTTCGTTTGACCGTCATCTGTGAGCTGTCAGCTGTGAGCATTCAGATGATCGAGTTGGTATTGGTACGATGTGTTCTTGTATCTTGGTTAGATATTGGGATTTGTCTTGATGTATTTTGGTTAGATATGGGATTTGTCTTGGTTGTCTATCTTTGAATTTATTCGTCTTAAAATTGGGTATGGTTTTGCGAGTATTGTTCTTGTGAAAATTGTGTATGTTTTCGGTTTTTGTGCCAATCACCAACCTCCGTGGTATGTCGGATTTGTTGTTGGACTTTGGATCTGTAGGTTGGTCGATTGTGGTTCAAAGTCCACGTTAGGTCAGACAATTTACTTACTTACTGCCGTGGCATTTCAGACCGGAGTTGATCCATTGCCTCGACAAGCTTCCTCCTCCAAATGGTCCTGTCTTCCCAATCCGCCTCCCGTAGACCCGTGCTTTGCATGATCTCGTTGACTGAGTCAATCCATCTGATTCTGGGTCTGCCTGGGAGTCTTCTGCCTTGCACCTCTCCAATCAATACATCTCTAGCGAGTATCAATACAACAGACAATTTAGCGAGATGTATTAATCCGCGAACGGTATTGGGGTAGATGGGGACAAACATTTAATGTTTAACACAATTAAAATTATTTATTATTATGTCCATTATTCTCAATTTCATAATTCGGTCTAGGAATTCTTTCAGTACCCAAATTCAACAGGTGAAAAACATCCGTTGGGAAAATTTTAAAACATCCCCACAACAGTCTCCTAATAATTTTCCCTCTCATCATCAGTTTATCAATATAAGATTAATCTACCTCCCATTTTTCTCCCTCGGTCTCCTCCCTTTTTCCCTCCCTCTTATTCAAGTCCTGGGAAAAATCTCTGAAACAGAAGGGATTATAATTATGAATAATCAAAACGGTGTGCCAGTCCTTGGCTTCCTACAATATGCTAAGCGATAGAGGGAAGGGAGGGAAGATTAATGGAGCCTTGGGCTAGAGGGAGGGATGGGGAGGAGATTATAGACGGAAGAAGGAGGAGGGAGAGGACTTGATAAAGAGAAGGAATAAAGGTAACACGAAGCCTGGTTTCCACGACAACATTTTCACTTTAAACAAAGCTTACGAAGCGATAAAAAGAAGCGATTGCATATCAGGGACCGTCGTACATTTTGTTTACAGCCTTGACTTGTCGGAATTTGATTGTGAAGACGTTTGGTTGATATACTACCCACACTGGTTATGTTTGCTACCTTAGGGTGTGGCAACAGGTGTCGTTTTTCACAGGTGTTTCCCTTCGGACCCTACTGAACGTGATGGGAATGTCAATGGGGTATTGTAGATAAAATATCGTTCGTCCTTATCATGTGTACAAGAGTGTCTAATTTGATTAACTGAGTACAAGTAAATTTTGGTGAACTTACAATGGTAGAGACAATTTGTTATTTATTATCGAAAAAAAAACTAATCGGAAAAAACAAAAAACTAATTAGATAGAAGCCGCTGCTAGGCAACAGGTGTCGTTTTTCACAGGTGTTTCCCTTCGGACCCTACTGAACGTGATGGGAATGTCAATGGGGTATTGTAGATAAAATATGGTTCGTCCTTATCATGTGTACAAGAGTATCTAATTTGATTAACTGAGTACAAGTAAATTTTGGTGAACTTACAATGGTACAGACAAGTTGTTATTTATTATCGAAAAAAAAACTAATCGGAAAAAAAAACTAATTAGATAGAAGCCGCTGCTTACATCAGCTACAAAAAGAACAAGATCGAAACAATTAATATCAAGATTAAAACAGAAAACCTGGTGGTTAAACGACCTTTCAAATAATGGAAACAGCTGACAGGATATTCTGGTTGGTCTGGTTAAGGAATATCATCTTTGGTGTGGTGGTTAAACGACCTTTCAAATAATGGAAACAGCTGACAGGATATTCTGGTTGGTCTGGTTAAGGAATATCATCTTTGGTGTTTTTTGCTTCTAGAATTTTTAACGACCTACTGGTGAGACGAATGTGCGATCTGTAGACGTTGAATAGAGAAGTCTCCGACCTTATCTTCATCTCAAGGTCATTCCAAGTCTCTCTCTTGTGAGGACTCCCACTCTCTCTGTTTTATTGTCTTCTGGAGAGAGACATTGACTGTCAGTCTGGAGTCTTTGCCCTTCTAATATTAGATGGGATTTTTTTTCCTGTCTCTAGACGGGTTGCGCGTTTCTGCTTCAAGTGTTTGGTTAAAAATTTCTTTATTATTCTTACTATCTCATCTACAACTCTCTCTGTTTTATTGTCTTCTGGAGAGAGACATTGACTGTCAGTCTGGAGTCTTTGCCCTTCTAATAGTAGATGGGATTTTTTTTTCCTGTCTCTAGACGGGTTGCGCGTTTCTGCTTCAAGTGTTTGGTTAAAAATTTCTTTATTATTCTTACTATCTCATCTACAATCCCAACATATCTTTGTCTTCGCGCAAGGTTGTCAGTTCTGAATGTGGTCTCTTCTTCCATCTTCACATTATTTGTTGTTATTCTTCATTTCCATCTGAATCGTTTTCTGTCAGATTGTTCTTTCTCCTTTTGTGTTCCTTGTCCAAATTGTGTTATTTAATTATGATGCTTTGTTGTGTCTTTCTGATTTGACATCTCGTTTGTTGACTTTACTTTGAAGTACAAATTGTCTCCCAGAATCTTACCTTGATCATATTTCTGAACTAATTTGTTCAATTATTTTATGTAGGATCATTGGAATCGTCCTGTATGTGAATGTCTCTTATTTAATCACCCTGTATTTGTTCAAAGTCAGCGTATATTTTCAACACTTGAAGTAATATGGTTCGTGGTAATTTCTTTTGTCTCGGTTTGAATAACAAGTTAAAGTTGGAAATATAAGAAAGAAAAAAGAAATACGATTTTTTCTACTATGGGTTGGTATATTAGTTTTTATTTTATATAATTTTTTATTGTTATTATAATTTTAACGCGCCCATTTTGTCGTTACGAAGCGTATTTCCGTGAGATTGGCCGGATGATATGAAATAGAGTTTTTGTTTTTTATGTGTATTGTTCTATCATCAATTCCAGCAATGGAGTTATTACGAGTGTCTTCCACTATTTCATTATTTTTTCCATTTACAATTTCACATTTTGGTTTGTGTGTATGTGTGTGTGATGATAGTTGTTGGGTGTTCTTTGAACCAATTGGATGGGAGTGTCATGAAGTAGAATTGTGTGAAGGGAAGAGACGTCGTTTTGAGGAGAAATTTACTGGCATGGGAAAACTTTCCGAGGTATTTGATTATGGTCATAGAGGTGTAAAAGGCGTGCCTTTGTGGTCTTTTTATTTAACAATGGAGAAAAGATATTGGTACCATCTTACGGGTTGTTCTTTCAAAAGCGGGTCCTACAAGAGACGAGACATAATTGTATTTTTGATCTGACTTTTCTTGCATCCCTACAATGAGATCCTTTGTTTCTTAAATCTTTTCTTCTGTATTCAATTTCTACTTGATTGTGTTCTTTTCTTTGATTTCTCAAATTTCTCTTGGTGGGTCTTGTCGAGTGGTCTTTTCCCATCGAGTTTGTCGTCAACGTCATTGTCTGAGAGTTCAGGACTAAAGTTGAGTCGTCCAACGTCTAATTAGTGGTCCCGTTCCCACATGTAATGTCATACTTGTTTCGCGAACCTTCATTCTATGGTTATTATAAGAGTTTTTTGCAAACATATTATTTCGTTGTGTACCATCATCAAGAAAGAAATTTTTAGCAGTGTACACAATAATAATTGTAATTATGGAACTTGGGTCTCGGTGGTCCTGTTATTTTGGGTTCCAAACAAAGAAGATCTAGATTTCTATCAAGATGTCAGTGTACTTCAATCTGAGGTGAGTTCAGGTCAACCCTATCGAAATTATCGAGTTGATTTTCAAGTCCAGACTTCACAGAGGAAGAGAATTAATTTTCTTGTTGGGTCACCAGACTTTGCTAAGAAATACTCTGAAATGGCCAACTTCAGGTTCAAATTCCTTTGTTCTTTCTGTACTTCGTATTTTAGAAGTACATACCTGAGGGTTAGGGGTTATTTCGATTCCTGGGTCCTAACGTGAACCGAACTAGTTCCAAGATGGAAGTCCATACTCGGTCAATTGGTGGTACTTTACAAATTTCCCCACCAGCACTCTTTTGTGTCCAACATATTCACTCTAACTCTGAAAGGGTGAAAAGCCACAAATTTTCCCTTGACATGATTATCAGCGAATACCATACCCTCCGGACTACCGACCTCCTACTTCAGCTTTTCTATTTGAAAATTTGTTTCACTGTTTAAACAAAAAAATCCGACATTTAAATTTCACCAAAGAGGGAGGGAACTTGAACTCACGGGCGCTTTCTGCCCCCCTCCATGCCATGCTAGTTTTATCAAATAAATCTCAATATGTTATTCTTCTGCTGGTTTTTGCTTAGAAATTTTTAGCAGTGTACACAATAATAATTGTAATTATGGAACTTGGGTCTCGGTGGTCCTGTTATTTTGGGTTCCAAACAAAGAAAATCTAGATTTCTATCAAGATAACAGTGTACTTCACTCTGAGGTGAGTTCAGGTCAACCCTATCTAAATTATCCACGAGTTGATTTTCAAGTCCAGACTTCAGAGAGGAAGAGAAATAATTTTCTTGTTGGGTCACCAGACTTTGCTAAGAAATACTCTGAAATGGCCAAATTCAGGTTCAAATTCCTTTGTTATTTCTGTACTTAGTATTTTGGAAGTACATACCTGAGGGTTAGGGGTTATTTCGATTCCTGGGTCCTAACTTGAACCGAACTAGTTCCAAGATGGAAGTCCATACTCGGTCAATTGGTGGTACTTTCTAAATTTCCCCGAAGATTTTTTGTTCAACTATCCACTGCATATCTCATAACTGGCTGTTTGTCCTTAACTCAAAACCTTTTTTTCAATCGTCGAAGGTCTTGGAAACTTAATGTAGGAACTTATTGGCTTTGTTGTGCAAAGTTAGAAGTGCACTTCAAACAATGACTGTTGCATATCTTGGTCGCATACTCTGTCATAACTTGTCAGATTGGATGTCATAATAAGTTCTCGAGTCAACACAATAAATCTTGCTTTGCCGTGTTATCCTCTTCAGACCTGATTCACCAATATTGCTGATGTGTGGTTTCAAATCGGTTGGTTACTAATTACTACACCAGTGGATTTTTCAATTATTGTTAATATTTTTTCATTCTTCTATTGGCCTTCTTGTATGTCTTTCTTTGTCTCTCGTTTGTTCCCTTTGTTCTCATTTGTAATTGGTAATTGGTGATTATCTGTGGCGTAACTTACTGGGTGTTTGGGTACGCCTTGGAGGCAGATCTGTGTTTGGTTTAATGGATATTATTATGTTTAGGCGGTCTCGTCTTGATCCCTTGTGTGCCGCATCCATTTTAGTTTAGGACTATTGGTTTACTTAAGGAACTTTATCCTTCCTTATCTGTCGAATACTGTGGGTTTGGGTACGCCTGCTTGGGACTGATTTGTCTGTTTGGTTTACTTGCGGAAAATTGTCCTTCCTTGGAAAGTGTGGGACGAGAGTAAGAGCGCGGCCACAACGGCGAACACAGATCATAGACCATTGACCTTCTCCGAAATTAGGGACTCTCGCAGAAAAAATTACTCAGCTCGATTTTCTGCGAGGGTCAGTAGTCAGTACTAAGGTCAAAGCTCCGTTGAGGATGCTTCTATTCATGGTTTGTTTATTTTCTCTTGGGTTGGTATTAGACGAGGGTCGGTAGTCGGTGCTCCATTGTGGACGCCTACTAAAGTACGCCTCTGTGTAAAATGCTGGCTGTAGGTGGGAATATACCTTTAAAATAATCTATTATTTCTGAGCCCACTCTCATGTCATTTCTCTAAATTTCTGTTCCTCCATTTATACCTTGCTCTCTCTTCCCTTTGTTTGTCTCCATTTGTACCTTGCTCTTCTTCTCTTGCCATTCAGGCATTCCCCCTCCTCGTCCTCCATCTCCTTCTTCTCTTCATTTTTCTCCACCTCCAGCTGCACCTGTCCCTCCTCTCCCTTGTTCTCCATCTTCTCCTCCTTCTATTAACATTCCCTCCAGCGAGGTCTATGTTTATAAATGGAAATCCCGTGTTATCTTCTCGCGCTTTCCCCCTTGTTCCACTTTGCCCCTGATCCCCCGATATCTGTATTAGTTATCATTCTCGACTACATTTATCTTCCTCTTGTTTTTCTATTTCGGATATGTTGTGAATGGTTAACGTCCCATGATAGGATCTGAGCGGGAATTTAACCCTCCGAGGGACTTTTGTGGGCCACAATCGCCGCATTTATGTGGTTGAAAAGGGAAAATGCGGGAAAAAGAGTTCCCTTTCTTGGGGTGGGGAAAATTAACACAGAAAATACATCTATTCTCAGGTAGATATTGTCCCAGATGTCGACATGGGTCTGGAAAACCCCAGGCGAAAGATGTGGAAAAGAGTTATATTGTGCTCAATTTTTTGTTCGGCAGGAGAAAGCCCGGGGATAATTTGTCACTCTAGAAATTAGGAGAAGGTTGACAAGTTACCTATGGGTGTATTTTTTTCTTCTTCAAGGTTTTACGTAGAAGTATTGCAGATTTGAGACTCTTGTAGTTGGAATGATGAGGATGTTTCTACTAGGGCGCGGGTCACATGGGTGGACCGGGGCTCATCTGCGGCGTGACTGGGTCCGGGCGCAGGTTCTACTAGAGTGCGGTAGGGTCCCTTTGTTCTGATCGCAATCCATTGTTTTTCCAATCCAATTAATCAATTTGGAACTTTGGAATACTTCTTTGTGAATAAGAAGTCGTTTCTTTGATCTTCTGTTATGGCCAGTAGGCCAGTCTTCATCCTTTTGTCGTTAGTATCACTCTTTACCACACCAACATGTGTTTCCAATTCACAGTGTATTCAATTTTAGCTAAATTTTATGAATACGTCGATACATTCCCTATCATCCACGATGAACATATTTTATTTTGATTTTTCGCAATTAGTTTGTCTTTTTCCTTAGCGCGTTTCTTTGATCTTCTGTTATGGCCAGTAGGCCAGTCTTCATCCTTTTGTCGTTAGTATCACTCTTTACCACACCAACATGTGTTTTCAATTCACCATGTATTCAATTTTTAGCTAAATTCTATGAATACGTCCCTACAATCCCAATCATCCACGATGAACAGATTTTATTTTGATTTTTCCCAATTAGTTTGTCTTTTTCTTTAGCCTGTTGTGTACATGTATGTATATTTGTATATAGGTAGTAACTTCCTACCCTTGTATGTACATGGGTTGTAGATGCCATGTTACATAGAAATACATGGGTACTGTAGGTACCTATATCTATATTAGGTAATAGGTACCGGTAATAGGTACCCATAGTCAACTCTGTGACCTTCACGAAGTCATATTGCTGCCCTCACAATACCACAATCCTCACATTGCTAGTCCCACATAGTCAACTCAGTGACCTTCACGAAGTCATATTGCTGCCCTCACAATACCACAATCCTCACATTGCTAGTCCCACATAGTTAACTCTGTGACCTTCACGAAGTCATATTGCTGTCCTCACAATACCACAATCCTCACATATTGCTAGTCCCACATTGTCAACTGTGACCTTCACATAGTTGACTTTGTGGCTTTGCTGGCCTCGCAATACTTTGATATTGCTAGACATGCAGTTCGTATTGCTATGGGCACAGTATCACTTTGCCTAAATATTGCTGTAGTAAGACTGTTTTCTCATAGAAAAGCACAAAGGAGCGGCGTCGTGTTGGGGGGGGGGGGGGGGGTAGGAATATATAGCTTGAAGCACAAATGACACCCTTCTTGTTGTGGGTAGATGGGTGGGTACTGGGTAGGTAGGTACATTGAAGCACAAATGACACCCTCCCTAGTTCTTGTGGGTAGGTACCAATATGAATTTCCAAGTATGTATTATCTTGACAAATACACTTAACCCATGGATTTAAGATTTCTGTTTAAGGTTTCCTCTGATTTTCTTCATTTGAGCAATTTTATTTTGGTTTCTTCAATAGTTAGGTAGATTCTTCCACGGGAAAGAAGGATTTGATAAATATGTATACTGTAATAGATACCTGGACTATGTAGGCGCTCCTCCAATGGGGTACTAGGTAGATTCTTCCACGGGAAAGAAGGATTTGATAAATATGTACTGTAATAGATACCTGGACTATGTAGGCGCTCCTCCAATGGGGTACTAGGTAGATTCTTCCACGGAAAAGAAGGATTTGATAAATATGTACTGTAATAGATACCTGGACTACCATTCATAAAATGCAATAATTATAATTATTATTGACAATAATTATTGTCCTTTTACTATGAATATAAGTACGTATAAGGTATGTACATCAATTCTCTGATTGTCTATGTCTACACGTATCAATTTTAGGGGGTGGCAGGGGCAAAACGTGCACAGTTCTGCATAATTATTTCATAGTTCCTGTTGTGTGCCACTAAGTTGAATTTAATGTCATTATCTCTCTCGGTTGAACAAATTGAAATCGCATAGATTTCTCTCCTACTAAAGCACAAATGACAGCCTTCTTCCTTCTTGTTGTGGGTGGGGGTGGGGTAGGTATATATAGCTTGAAGCACAAATGACACCCTCCCTAGTTCTTGTGGGTAGGTACCTAACATGAATTTCCAAGTACCTACATATGTATTATCTTGACAAATACACTTACCCCATAGATTTAAGATTTCTGTTTAAGGTTTCCTCTGATTTTCTTGTTTAAGGTTTCCTATATATTTGTGTTTCTAATTGTATTATGTATAAACATTGTTAACATACAAATAAAAATAATTGAATTGAATTGAATTCTTCATTTGAGCAATTTTATTTTGGTTTCTTCAATAGTTAGGTAGATTCTTCCACGGAAAAGAAGGATTTGATAAATATGTACTGTATTAGATACCTGGATTATGTAGGCGCTCCTCCAATGGGGTACTACCATTCATAAAATGCAATAATTATAATTATTATTGACAATAATTATTGTCCTTTTACTATGAATAGGGTCAGTGTGCGTACCTAGGGACAGAAATTGAACTTTTATTTTTCTTTTTTTTTTAGTCCCGAATTTCCTTGTCCTTTTTAATCGAGAAGTAAATACTATGAATATTTGTATATAGGTAGTAACTTCCTACCCTTGTATGTACATGGGTTGTAGATGCCATGTTACATAGAAATACATAGGTATAGTAGGTACCTATATTATATCTATATAGGTAATAGATACCTATAGTACCTACATTGAATTTAATGTCATTATCTCTCTCGGTTGAACAAATTGAAATCGCATAGATTTCTCTCCTACTAAAGCACAAATGACAGCCTTCTTGTTGTGGGTGGGGGTGGGGTAGGTATATATAGCTTGAAGCACAAATGACACCCTTCTTGTTGTGGGTAGACATATGATGGCATTTCAGCAGGAAAATCTTGTGCGGGTTCCTCTAGGAGGGACCACGAGTGTAACAAGACATAAACAGCCGTAGCCAGGCTAAATGAAATAGTCGAAACTAATGGTCCGTACAGTTGGTCTATAGATACATAATTACCCCATCACCATCGTCCCTAGCCCAGCATGCTGCATGATTGATGTTGAGATGCTTCATTCGAGACGGAAGGTTGCGGTCAAAACCAGATCTCGGCTAGAATTCTAGAATATGTACAGTGTGTCTTCAAAACATCCGGCCATAGAAGATAAACAATAGATTTGGTCACCGTCAATTGCAGATCATTAGGTGAAGTGAATGCTTATAACTTATAAACATAAAGATGATGAAATTTTGTGTCCCCTCGTAGGAAACCACTGATGGGTTTTGACGTATTATTACTTATAATAACCAACAGAAGGGCTACCCTTGAGGTTAATTTGGTATCTCTTCCTTTATGGTTTGCAAACGACGACTTTTCTTCTCTTAGGTTTCAGTCATACACAAAAAGCCCACAATCAAAGGCTTAGGTGTGGGACAAACAGCCCTAAAAGATCTGGGTTATAAGCTTCTACCTTCTACGAATCTAGGTTTCAGTCAAAACCACACAGTTTTTGAATTTCGTTCATCACCGTGCCCCTCTTCACAGTTCTGTACGCTGCTCCGAGACCACCCCGTATGGCGGTCTCGTCAGGATAGTTGGCTTCTTCAAGGTCGATCCCGGCATCAATTTTCTTCACAATAGCCATGTGGCGACTTCCTCTGCCTGGTAGCGAAGTCAATCAAGCGGATCTGTGACGGAGTCTGGTTTGGATCTGGAGGGAGGAGGGTTTGTGATTTCAGTGTCAGGGAAGTCATGAACCCTCCTGACAATGACACTGACACCAGTGATGATGACCAATCAAATGCCTTGAGACTATGCTTAGCACGAACTTAAGAGCCAGCATTTTGTTCATAAATATGGGTGTTAGACTGGTGCTTCACAATAGCCATGTGGCGACTTCCTCTGCCTGGTAGCGAAGTCAATCAAGCGGATCTGTGACGGAGTCTGGTTTGGATCTGGAGGAGGGTTTGTGATTTCAGTGTCAGGGAAGTCATGAACCCTCCTGACAATGACACTGGGACTGGTAATGATGATTTTCAGTTCGCGATACAGAGCTATTGCTGGAAGTGGAATGACTCTTAAGCCATACATGTCAATCGATGCGACGGCCGGTCGACTATGTTATATGTTTGGACACACTTTAAAGGCTCATTTGTCAGGAGGAACAATCGTTGAGTCTCTCTTGAGATCGTTGAGACTCTTGGATCACTCTCCCTTTTGTTGTTGGTGGAAAACGGAGTCTGGTTTGGATCTGGAGGAGGGTTTGTGATTTCAGTGTCAGGGAAGTCATGAACCCTCCTGACAATGACACTGGGACTGGTGATGATGATTTTCAGTTCGCGATAGCTATTGCTGGAAGTGGAATGACTCTTAAGCCATACATGTCGATCGATGCGACGGCCGGTCGACCATGTCTGGACACACTTTAAAGGCTCATTTGTCCGGGGGAACATTCGTTGAGTCTCTCTTGAGATCGTTGAGATTCTTGGATCACTCTCCCTTTTGTTGTTGATGCAATTTTGTGAAGCGGTGTTATGTTGAACAGTTGAAATAAAGGGACCACCTTCATAATCTAAAGAAAGCAATAGATTTACGAGTATACGAATTTTGCGCAGATAATCTCACCTCCTTAGCAGAAACTGACTTGATTAACTGACTCTTTAACACTTTTTATAACTCTAAGAAGGTCATTTCTAACTCTTTGAACGTGTTGGTGTGTTGGTACTTGAGTTTACACTGATGAAAGTTCGGTATCTGAGTGCGAGTAGCGTACAACTTGCGCCGTTTCAGATCATGTCTGAACTGCCCAGTAAGGCCATTATAGACATTGACTAGCTTGGGTGTATCTACCATGTTACAGCTGGTGTTGGAGTAGGGTTGGTACGTGTATACCAGAACGTCCGTACCGTCTAGTTTGAGACCGAGAACGTGGATCTGTGAAAATGACATGGAACATCTGGTTAGAAGAGGTGTATTTTTCTTTTGGAAAATTGACCCCTGCTCCTTGAGCTTCTCTCAGTGGTCAGTTTTCTTAAAGGAAAATACACCTCAACTCTATAGATATAGACACTTTGTTTGATGAAGCTTAACGTCACTGTAAAATGCCAAGGTCTTTAGTGACGAGGGTCTTTCCTTCCATTGGGAGACAAGCTACCCGACTCATATTAAGACATTGACTAGCTTGGGCGTATCTACCATGTTACAGCTGGTGTTGGAGTACGGTTGGTACGTGTATACCAGAACGTCCGTACCGTCTAGCTTGAGACCGAGAACGTGGATCTGTGAAAATGACATGGAACATTTGGTTAGAAGAGGTGTATTTTTCTTTTGGAAAATTGACCCCTGCTCCTTGAGCTTCTACTAGAGCAGTGGTCAGTTTTCTTAAAGGAAAATACACCTCAACTCTATAGACACTTTGTTTGATGAAGCTTAACGTCACTGTAAAACTGCCAAGGTCTTTAGTGACGAGGGTCTTTCCTTCCATTTGGAGACAAGCTACCCGACTCATATTAACTTCACCCAGCCTAAGTAGGGCTGGGAGAAACTAGCACTGCCAACGGCACGCGATTACCCAGATGGTCATGGTCACCCATCCGTGTATTCATAACGCGCAACAACCTTGCTTAACTTCAGCGCAACAATTCATAACGCGCAACAACCTTGCTTAACTTTAGTGATCCATTGTGGACTGGTGCATTGAACGTGCTATTTCTGCTGGCTGCACAACCGTCTAATCCTCACCAGCTTCAGCTTCCAGAAAATGTTGAAGACATTCTTGATCTCAACCAGAGTTGTATTGGGCGCCTCCCAGACAACCAAATAGTGGGAGCTCCCATGATCGGAATGGGTCTTGGTCAGGAGTTATAACTTTATATTCTAATGAATTTCCATTCTCGTAAGTTCACTGGACCATAGTTCCACACATACCTATGAGTACTCTGCACAGGTCTATTTCCTCGACTGTGTAAAAAACAACCTGATCCTAGATTGGGATTGTTACACAAGTTCAGATTTCGTTAGTGTTTGAACCAAACTGCCGTGGAAATACCATTCGTGTGGTGAACAGATTGATTGGATGTGTGAAGTATTGAAGTGAACATTAAAGTATTTTTTCCAACAAATTTAATATTAAAGTATTTGAAGTGTTTTGTTTGTAGATCTAAACGCCGCCCCGGAAAAGGAGCGAGAGGAAAATATTGATTTCGCATTTGAAGAATTATAAAAAATCCATCAAGTATCTATGAATTAAAGTAAACTTTCAAGTTTCAAGTTCAAAGCATTAAAAGTGTTTCAAAAGTGAAAATAACCACCGAAAAAGAAGTGAAAGAATTCGGGGTGTGAGCATTTGAGAGTAACAAATTTATCGATAGGACTGTATTGCATATTAAATAATTATAATACGGAGAGGTTTGCAAAACAGAGAGATCGTTTAAGTTATCTTTGAATGTTGCAATGTTGCTTTGCGCCCTAATCAATGGTAGAATGGTGACCCTCCTTTTTACAAGACGTACTTAGAGTGCTGACAGTTGAATGAGGACTGTATTGCATATTAAATAATTATAATACGGAGAGGTTTGCAAAACAGAGAGATCGTTTAAGTTATCTTTGAATGTTGCAATGTCGCTTTGCGCCCTAATCAATGGTAGAATGGTAACCCTCCTTTTTACAAGACGTGCTTAGAGTGCTGACAGTTGAATCTGTGTAGGAACTGACTGTTTTGAAATGGAGGGACATTATAATCCATCTTGCAAATGATACTGAATGAGTCCTCACCATTCGTCACAGCCTACCTTCTGTCGTGCTAGTTTTCGTCACCCTCGATGAGCTAGGCTCTTGTGTACATAAAGAGACGAACGGGCAAACAAACTTAACTTTCCAGGTGTTATACATTAACATTTTATTATCTGATGAAGATAGTTAAACGGAAAATACTCTGATAAGGTGAAAATAGAATGTTTACTTCATCGTTCATCCGAGTAGGGAGGGTGTGAAATAGGTATTCTAATCTAATGAACCTATATCTGTATGAAATATTCTAATTCATATATGACATATTCTAATACATCTACTTCGTCACAGCCTACCTTCTGTTGTGCTAGTTTTCGTCACCCTCGATGAGCTAGGCTCTTGTGTACATAAAGAGACGAACGGGCAAACGAACTTAACTTTCCAGGGGTTATACATTAACATTTTATTATCCAATAAAGATATAGTTAAACGGAAAATACTCTGATAAGTTAAAAATAGAATGTTTACTTACTTCATCGTTCATCCGAGTAGGGAGGGTGTGAAATAGGTATTCTAATGAACCTATATCTGTATGAAATATTCTAATACATACATGACATATTCTAATACATCTATATGAAATATTCCAAATATCTCTAATGACAGCACGAGGCTCATACATATTTGATCTGGGGAAAACTTCAATCGAACTCATTTGCGTCTGTGAAGCACGTGACAGTTCAGTTTGCAGGCATTTCACAGGCTGTTTGTTCTCTAACGACAGTGATGATGACGTGTTTCGGTGGAAATCACTTTGAGGAATTATTTTCGACAACTTTACATCGCGTTGTTGAGGCCTGTCGCACAATTGGATTTGTAGTCGCTTTTCGCCAGCCTAGTTAGTTAGCTTGGAACTTAGCGCGTCTGCTTGTAAGTGCTAGGTCGCGGGTTCGATTTTCCCTCTCGCCTGGGATGAACTTTATCCTAAACAGATGAAATTCGTTCTCGGAACGGCTGCGGCTGGATTTCTCCTATCTTATCTGGGCATAAATAATGACGGTGATGTTGTCTGCCCTCTGCTTTTTGTTGATATGGCAATGTTGTTGCTGATAGCTCGCTATTTTCCATGATAAAGATATGTGTGTGGATTTGTTTTTTCCTCTGATTAGATTTATGTTGATGTGTGTAATGTTTTTGGCCAATCATTCACAGTCGTTATCAGTGTTTTCACGTGGTTTGCTGATATTGCAGCTAAAGCTGTTTACAGGCATGTTTGATAAGCTATCATTGATTTGTGTACCTTGGTGATTTGTTTGCGAGAATTGATTCCTACATTTCCTGTAATGCTACTGTTATTGTGTTCAACCTTCGACTTCTTAAGAGTATTTGTACACGAAGCCAATAAAGGTAAAAAAAGAGGAAGAAGTTGAGTGGAAGAGTATTGCAGGAATTATTTTCCACCTCATTTAGTTTTGTACTTTTTTTTTCTCTCTCGTCCTTTTCCACTGTGTTCCCTTTTTTGCCTCTCCCCCACCCTTTCTCCCTTCTCTTTCTCCCTCCCCTTTCTTTCTCTCACAACGACGACGTTAAATGGAAATATTGGAGAAAAAAATCTGAGTTTATAATAAAAATTGAAAAAAAGTGTGTGTTAAGAAAAAAAGTGTGCAATAGAAAGAAGAAAAAAAGGAGGAAAAATACTACAAAGATTTTTTTTTCTCTCTCGTCCTTTTCGAGGAAAAAAGATGGAGATGGAGGAGAAAGAGAGGGAGTGAGAGAAGGAGGAGGAGGAGGAAAAGGAAGAGGTTTGAAATGCTATTTATCATGCCTCTGGTAAAAAAAAAAAATCCTGGGAGAAAAACCGGATTACCTGATGATCCTCCTAATAATATCCCTCCCTTTTCCCTCTGTCTCTACCTTTTTCCCTTCTCCCCCTCTTTTTTTCCTCTCTTCTCTTAAAATCCCCTTTTTTTTCGTGGAAATTCCGCAATATCAATACACCTATAGTGTTCTCCACTCACATTCTTCATCTCCTTCTCTCTCTCCCTCCTTCTCTCTTTCCTGTTTCTCTATTCCCTCTTCCCCTCTCTTATAATACATCTCCCTGTTTCTTTTTTTTTATATAATGCCTTTGGAAAAAAAAAAAAAAAAAAAAAAAATCCTGGGAGAAAAAACCGGATTACCTGATGATCCTCCTATCCCTCCCTTTTCCCTCTGTCCCTACCTTTTTCCCTTCTCCCCCTCTTTTTTTCCTCTCTTCCCTTCAAATCCCCTTTTTTTCGTGGAAATTCCGCAATAGCAATACACCTATAGTGTTCTCCACTCACATTCTTCATCTCCTTCTCTCTCTCCCTCCCTCTCTCTTTCCTGTTTCTCTATTCCCTCTTCCCCTCTCTTATAATACATCTCCCTGTTTCCCATCTCTTTCTCCCTCCCCAGGCATCATGTATGTACTATCTCCTATCTCTCTCACGAGCAAATATTTTGTGGTTGGGCGAATTTCAATTGAAACCCGTGTACATTGTAAGCTCTCTGTAATAGATAATCCCTCCCCATGTACAATGTACATTGTACATGTAAATGGGTACTATCTACATAGGTACCTACTCGTACATGTATGTATATTTGTATATAGGTAGTAACTTCCTACCCTTGTATGTACATGGGTTGTAGATGCCATGTTACATAGAAATACATAGGTATACTAGGTACCTACCTATTTCTAAATAGGTAATATGTAGGTACAGGTAGGTACATAAGTACCTACATTGAATTTAATGATCCCTGTTTTCCATCTCTTTCTCCCTCCCCAGGCATCATGTATGTACTATCTCCTATCTCTCTCACGAGCAAATATTTTGTGGTTGGGCGAATTTCAATTGAAACCCGTGTACATTGTAAGCTCTCTGTAATAGAAATAATCCCTCCCCATGTACATTGTACATGTACATGTAAATGGGTACTATCTACATAGGTACCTACTCGTACATGTATGAATGATGCCGTTTATTTCATTCCTTAATTCCCAGCCGTTTCTGAGATATAAGCGTGGTTCGCAAATCACGAACCACCCTGTATAAGTACGTATATGTATGTACATCAATTCTCTGATTGTCTATGTCTACACGTATCAATTTTAGGGGGTGGCAGGGGCAAAACGTGCACAGTTCTGCATAATATTATTTCATAGTTCCTGTTGTGTGCCACTAAACCCGTATTCCCCCCCAGACTAGTCATGATCGTATATGAATTGTATGTAGTTTTTATTGTATTGTAGTTTATGGGAACCCCCATCTGCGGCGTGACACCCGTATTCCCCCCCAGACTAGTCATGATCGTATATGAATTGTATGTAGTTTTTATTGTATTGTAGTTTTATTGTACTCATATGTGTATATTGTGTATGTACGATGTTATGTAGGTAAATTAAAACAGGGCACAGTAATATATGACCGTAAATTATACAGGGTGGTCGGTAAGGAATCTTTTTATGATCGTGTGTATTGGACCTAAAGGGTGAGACAAAGTGAAGTCCTCCTTTTCACAGGTTTTCAGTCCTAAATTCCTGATCAGTAGATATGGGTACTTGAATCCATCTTCTTCCTTTAGATGTCCTTCCTTATACCTGGAACAAATTAATAGACCAAATGAACTTGATTAAAAAAAAAAAAAAAAAAAAAAAAAAAAACAAACAAACATATTGAGTAGGTACTTTTCAATTAAAATTTAATTTAGCCAATCAGAAATGGGTTCATTAAGTTCATTCAAATTTTAAACCCATATTATTAGCCTCGGCCATAAACAAATCCATATTATAGCCAGTCTTTGACCATAAAAGCTTTTCAATTCAAACTTCTGTTTTCTCCGTCCACCCTGTAAGTATGTACTTATAGTTGTCGGGTATGTAGTATGTACTATGTAGGTACTTGGTGTTTTTATTATGCAAGGTTTTTGACCTATTCCGTGCAGTATGTGTGTCTGATGGTGGGGGTGAAACAATAGACTCCTCAGTGAGCCAGGCCCGGAGACTCTGAGAGCGTGGGTTGCGGGTTCGAACCCTCTCTTCAGCTTTTTTCCCCTCTTCCTGTCAAAGGGCACCCACCCTAATTTGATGACTTATCAAATGTTTTGTTGAGGGTTTTTTCAACTGTTGGAATTGAATTTGGGATTTTCAGTTTTGGCAATATGTATTTTCAATTATTAGCCCAGCCGAAAAACAACTTCCTCAAGGTTTTCAAAATTTTCGCAGTAAAAAATGGAGCCAGGATAATAGAATTACCTCCAAAAAAATCTCCTTGAAATATAGGTAATCCAGGATGTGGATAGTCCAGTAATCCAGGATGTGGATAGTCCAGTAATCCAGGATGTAGATAGTCCAGTAATCCAGGATGTGGATAGTCCAGTAATCCAGGATGTGGATAGTCCAGTAATCCAGGATGTAGATAGTCCAGTAATCCAGGATGTGGATAGTCCAGTATTTTACTTATATTGTGTATGTACGATGTTATGTAGGTAAATTAAAACAGGGCACAGTAATATATGACCGTAAATTATACAGGGTGGTCGGTAAGGGATCTTTTTATGATCGTGTGTATTGGACCTGAAGGGTGAGACAAAGTGAAGTCCTCCTTTTCACAGGTTTTCAGTCCTAAATTCCTAATCAGTAGATATGGGTACTTGAATCCATCTTTTTCCTTTAGATGTCCTTATACCTGGAACAAACAGACCAAATGAACTTAAAAAAAAAAAAAAAAAAAAAAAAAAAAAAATACGAACATATTGAGTATTAGGTACTTTTCAATTGAAATTTAATTTAGCCAATCAGAAATGGGTTCATTAAGTTCATTCAAATTTTAAACCCATAATATTAGCCTCGGCTATAAACAAATCCATATTATAGCCAGTCTTTGACCATAAAGGCTTTTCAATTCAAACTTCTGTTTTTTTCCGTCCACCCTGTAAGTATGTACTTATACTTGTCGGGTATGTAGTATGTACTATGTAGGTATACTTGGTGGTTTTATTATGCAAGGTTTTTGACCTATTCCGTGCAGTATGTGTGTCTGATGGTGGGGGTGAAACAATAGACTCCTCAGTGAGCCAGGCCCGGAGACTCTGAGAGCGTAGGTTGCGGGTTCGAACCCTCTCTTCAGTTTTTTCCCCCCTTCCTGTCAAAGGGCACCCACCCTAATTTGATGACTTATCAAATGTTTTGTTGAGGGTTTTTTCAACTGTTGCAATTGAATTTGGAAAACATATGTACGTTTATGATGAATCTGAATTCAGACATCAGTAATGCACTGAATAGATTAGAGTGGACACTAAAAACAGAAAACATGACTAATACATATTTATTCAGGTAAGTAGGTACTCAATATGTTAAGAACCATAGTTTCCAATCAAATGGAACACATGCGTGACCTTTTAGCTGCGTTTGAGGATATTCATAGAAGATTGAAATAGGTTCGACTAAAATTTAATTATAGTGAGCCATACTTAAACATATGTACGTTTATGATGAATCTGAATTCAGACATCAGTAATGCACTGAATAGATTAGAGTGGACACTAAAAACAGAAAACATGCAGCTATTAAACAGAATGGTGAGATACAATGGGAGTTTATTGTGCTATCAATGCTTGGCAAGGAAATACACATCAACATCTAGTCCAGCTCATATGAAATTTTAATGTCATCCCTCGTCATATAAAAATCCAAGAGATAACACTAAATGAGCCACCATCTATCATATTAATGAGGATAATAATGAGCTTAGCCTTGCTGAGTTCATCTGAGACCTCTCTATTGTTAATGTCAGAGGGAAATGTCAAACCACATGAACTCTATGAGCTTAGAGATGAATATAGTCATGTGAGATGATATCAGTGATGGTATGAGATGGAAAGTTGTCCTGAAAAATAATAACGTTCTGGAAAAAGATTTCGAAAGGCCACAAACCTAAGAGATGCTTCGTTAGTGGCTTAACAGATGGGTCGTCAATAGTAAGGCTCTACTTTTGGAAGACCATTTTGTGTGGAAATATTAATGAGGATAATAATGAGCTTAGCCTTGCTGAGTTCATCTGAGACCTCTCTATTGTTAATGTCAGAGGGAAATGTCAAACCACACATGAACTCTATGAGCTTAGAGATGAATATAGTCATGTGAGATGATATCAGTGATGATATGAGATGGAAAGTTGTCCTGAAAAACGTTAACGTTCTGGAAAAAGAGGTCGAAAGGCCACAAACCTAAGAGATGCTTCGTTAGTGACTTAACAGATGGGTCGTCAATAGTAAAGCTCTTTACTTTTGGAAGACCATTTTGTGTGGAAATTATGTCAGTAGTCCCAAGGACTAGTCAATCTCATGCAAAAGAGAATTAGCACATACTTTAGAGCCCGCAGCAAACAAACAAAATAAAACAAAACAAGACAAAACAAAACGAGACGAGTACCAGAATATAAAACAACAACTTTACTCTTGGGGAAACAAAAGAAAAATTTGCAAACTCCGAAAACGTCAAGAGAGCTCCGGAAGAAATTTGCACAGCCATTAGCAACATTGTACCTACATTGTACAAGCATTATTTTCAACAGGATAGTTTTTCTTTAGAGCGAAAAACTTCACCCGCTAACAATCCAGGATAATTCTCTTTAGAGCGAAAAAGTTCACTCCATATTACCTAACACTCCAGGATAGTGCTCTTTAGAGCGAAAAAAGATTACCCCACAATCCCACATGTTAATACCTACCTTACAGTCAGTCACCTTTGAGCAGGCTCGGCTACTAGGCCCAACCCGTCTCCAAACCTTCTCAGAAGTGACGTGTGACAGTGACCTGAGATTTTAGCCCCAGGGCAAGGGTTAGTAGGACGTGGAGTCAGTTTAGCTTTTGTTGACTTTATGACATTCGTTACACCCTGTATAATTTTCATTATTATTACTATTACCCTGCCGTTAAGGCCACAAACTAATTATGTGGGCTCATATACCGCAACGTTTCTATGTGAGACCCGCGACATTTTTTTCTCAGTGTGAGAGATAACACTAAATGAGCCACCATCTATCATATTAATGAGGATAATAATGAGCTTAGCCTTGCTGAGTTCATCTGAGACCTCTCCATTGTTAATGTCAGAGGGAAATGTCAAACCACATATGAACTCTATGAGCTTAGAGATGAATATAAGTCGTGTGAGATGATATCAGTGATGTTATGAGATGGAAAGTTGTCCTGAAAAACGTTAACGTACTGGAAAGGCCACAAACCTAAGAGATACTTCGTTAGTGGCTTAAGAGATGGGTCGTCAATAGTAAAGCTCTATACTTTTGGAAGACCATTTTATGTGGAAATTATGTCAGTAGTCCCAAGGACTAGTCAATCTCATGCAAAAGAGAAGTAGCAATAAAATTAGCACAAAAAGAAGACGAAAGGAAAGAGCCTTGGGGATTAGGTGGTGATGCCTTTGGCAATAACCTCGACTAAATTGATCATCTAGTAAAGACTATAAAGAGTCAATTAGAACTTCTCACCACACAAATGGACCTCAATACAAAATATTAATTTGAATAGCGACCTATAATTTCCGATTGGTTCAACTGAATACTTGGAGGATTGTCCTGTAATTGGTTTTTATGTTGAACTGATCCTGTCTGGGTTGGGTGGTATTATGATACCAATTATCCACTCTCAAGTGGTACTAAAACCACTTGATAACTCGAAGCGTTTCTTAAAGTGAAAATACGTCCACCTTGTGCTTCTTGCTTCCTATGTTATGATTCCTTTGACAGGGGAAACAAACAAACAAACAAAGTCAAAGAAAATCGAAACAAAATTAAACCATTTTCAAACTCAAAAATCAGTGATGGAGCAGGCGCAGCATTTCTTGAAAGTTATCCATCAGTTTCAAATGGACAGTCTAAATTGCAGCAACACTGTTTGTCCGTTCATTAAAGTCCTCAACGCCAGTCCCATTATTTCCCAAATGAGACTTCTCCTCAAAGTTATTATTCCCCAAATGAGCCTGGTTTATTCACGAATTAGCTAAATGTGGAAGGTTCCCAACACTGATAGTAGGTATGCAAACTATTCACCGAGATACCAAAGAAGAGTGAGGCAATCACCTTGGCAATCGTCAAGGCCACGAGGTGGCAAAAAATTAGAAAAAAAAAAAAAAAAAAAAAAAAATTGTAAGCGTTAGCTCTCCTTGTCACTCACTCACATACTAGTCTGTCTTTCTTCCTCTCTCTTTTCTTGCCTTAAACATAAATACCTCGTAATGAAAAGATACATAGAATTTTTTATTTCCCTATATTATTTCTCATTGCACTCTTATGAAGAGAAGAAGGGAGAGAGAGAAACAGGGAGAGGAGGGAGGGAGGGATAGAGAAACGCGGAGATAGAAGTCTTGGGGCCTTGAAATATCAACTACTTTTCTCTCATTTCTCATTCAACATAAGACTTGTCTGTCTCCCTCTGTTTCTTTCATTATTACTCTTTTTCTTCTCTTTCTTCTTCCTCTTCCACCTTCTGTTTCTTCTCGTTTCCCCCATGCACTCTCTCCTTTTTAGTTTCCTCCCTCTCCCCTCTCTACATCCTTCGGTTTTACCATTTCTTCTTCCTCCCGTCCTCCTCCTCTATTTCCGTCTTTTCCCTCCCCTTCCCATCCTATTCCACTTTCCCTACCTCTTTTTTTTCGTATCCCCTCTTGCTCCTACTCCTCAGAAGGAGGAAGTCCTTCTATTTAACCTTCTCCTTTCCCTCCTTCCGTTCCTTCTTCTCCCTCTCCTCGTACTCCATCTCTTCCCCCTCTACCTCTTCCACTTCCTCCTTCTCTACCCTCTTCTCTTTCTTCTTTTCCTCCTTCTCCATTTCTACCCTCTTCTGTTTTTCCTTCTCCTCCTACTTCTCCATCTCACTGAGTCTCAATTACGTTACGATAACGTCACAAGTCGTTGTTACACAAGAGCTTTCTTTTTAATGTTCAAGATGCTTGTTTAATAACATTGCTTTCTCTCGCTCCCTCCTTCCCACTCCCTCTCCTCTTCTCTGTCAATCATTCCTTTGCTATTCTCCCTCCCTTTTCCTTGTCTAGTGTGCCTTTAATGTCAAGATATAGAGAAGAGAAAAAAGAGAGACAAGGTCATAACCTCGACTAAATTGATCATCTAGTAAAGACTATAAAGAGTCAATTAGAACTTCTCACCACACAAATGGACCTCAATACAAAATACCAATTTGAATAGCGACCTATAATTTCCGATTGGTTCAACTGAATACTAGACAAGGTCGTTCATAGATGAGATTAGGAAGTAGAAGGAGGGAAGGAAATGAGGGAAAAGATGGAAAAGGGACGAAATACAAGTGGGAAGACAAGGTCGTTCATAGATGAGATTAGGAAGTAGAAGGAGGGAAGGAAATGAGGGAAAAGATGGAAAAGGGACGAAATACAAGTGGGGAAAAAAAATCATGAAGCTGTAGCTACTTAACGTAATTAATGTCAGTGTTGTTTTTCCCTATTTTTATTCCTTTCCTCTTTCCCCATTAGTCTCTATTTTCCCTCCCCATTCCCCATCTGTCCCCCTATTTTGTCCCTCTTTCACCCTACTTATTCCCCTTCCCATCTCCCATGTTCTTGTCAACTTTTTTTTCTCTGTTTCTCTCCTCTTCTCGACCTATCTGAATCATGAATCTTCGGTCACAAAGAGTTTACCATAACAGAGAATTTCAGCGTAATCCCCTGTTAAGCTGGATATGTCACAGAATTATCCTGATGAAGTCGAAGCCGTCTCGGGAAAGGTCTTAGAAATAATGTCTTTTTTTAGATAGAAGGAATAGATTTGGGTAGAGGTAAATGTAACTGATAAGGTCTTATCGTCCCGAAAACGAAGAGAGAAGGAAGACAGGATAGGAGAAAGCGAGCCGTTCCGAGAACGAACCTTATCTGTTTAGGATAATGTCCGCCCCAGCCAGGAATCCGTGACATAGCGCTTGCAATGTGTCTTTTTCCTTAATTCTTACAAGGTGTCATTTTCCTTAATTCCGTGCCACGTGACACAGCAGTCAGTTTCCTCCTGATAACATTTATGTTAATTAATACGCCCGTAATTTGACCTTCGGTACGCAACTAATATCAGTGTCTGGAAATCCTGGTGTCCGAGACATCCAGGTGACTTAGCCAGTCCACATACGAGACAGATATAGATCGATCCAAATTTACATACATTCGATTGAACCAAATCGTGTCTCCATATTCCGAAAATAACCTTTGACAAGAGAGGGGGGATTGATTTTCGATGAATGGCTAGAATTTGGCACAGGAAGTAGTTAAAAATCGATAACTTCTGGGTCATTTTAAGACTAGTTAGGTAAATATGTAGGTAGATATGAATGTGAAATTGCTCAATTCGTCGATAAACTCACGTAAAAATCCTGCTGGTATACGAGAATTGCCTCAATCGCGTGACCTAACAGGGAATTGCCAAGTCAGTCTCTGTATTAGCTATAGTGTTATACTAGTTCCCTTGATTATACCGGCGTTATTTGCACAGCCATGACCTTGTCTTCCAATGTTGAGGTCACGGTATCACATTCATTTTGTAACATATCTGATCCAAATGTGTAGATGATGTGTTTAAATATAAACCGGTGGTGTGGCTATAAAACATATGTATATAGTACAATATAATTATGTATGAAATATTGGCCTGGAGGGAATTTAAAAAACCAAAATTATAGGTTGTTGCCGCCTCTCACTTTTTTGTATTTTTTGTGCCCAAGTTTTTTTCTGGTTGGGTCATTGATTAATGCTCGATTGGTCTTGAATTTTTGGTTTTCTTGTGAATTTCTGTGGCGATAAATTCTTCTTTTGACGATGGCCGTGTGTGAGAGGACCAATCGATATGTTTATTGTCTTTGGATTTGTTGTACCAAGTGTAAGAAAATCGTACTGTGTGTACGAATATAAGTTGACAAAACACATTTCATTGAATGTTAACGTTTACCTCCGTTGAGACTCCAACACTAGAGACTGGAGAGTTAAAAGTCAAAAAGTTAAAATACACCCAGTTTCAGTCTGATAATCTAATTTGCCCAAGCAACGTTGTGAACCACCCCGGAAATCCCAGTAAAGTATCACATGATAATATTGTGGTCATGACAAAACGTGGAAGTCAGATTTGGAGAGAACAAATTTTCAGAGGTAAAGTGGGGAAAGGGAGACAAGTGGGGTAAGGGAGACGGGATGGGGTCATTTGGCATTTGATATGACGAGGTTTTATTTTATTACATTCCAGCAGAAACCTAATGTCACATTACAGTTTTGTGTATAATGCAAATCTGAGTTCGGTCGACGGAAAAACGGGGTGGTTTTGGCGTTTTCAGTGAGAAGCACCAACGGGAGTTTAGTGAAACCGTGTAAAAAATGTGGCTTTTTTCCACCCAAATTTCGTCACATTTCATTATTCTTCGTGGTGGAATGGAATCCTGTACAGCCAGCCATGATAGCTCGGAACTTGGAAGGTAGCATACCTGCCTTATAAGCGCTAGAAAGTGCAATTCCCGCAGGGGGGGCGAACTTCATCCTCAACCGATATGTTTTGTTCTCGAAATGGCTGACGTTGTCCTGTCCTCTCCTCTCTCCTCTTCGATTTGGGACGATAAATCCTTCTTTGTCACATGTCCCTCTATCAAGAATCATCTGCAAATCCTTGTTCCATTTTCCGCGATCCCCCCCTGTATAACCGGTAATGTTGATGTATCTAATGGTCTCTAGATGTCCTCTGATGTGTGCAGAGTGCATATCTCCATAATTATATTGTTCAGGGGTACATTTTATGCCAGGATGAGATATTTAATGTGGTCAAATGATCTGACAATGAGACCTATCTCATTTATATTCATAGCTGCGTAGTCTGTGTCATAGTGTGCTTTTTCCTGATGATAATGAAATATACACACATTATGTTGATGCTGTCCTATATCTATGGACTTATGGCTGAGGAGTCATAGAGTACCTACCATATATATGTAATTATGGATTTGCGCTGGGTATCCTCAAAGTGAGTGACATATTGGGTCTTTAACTCGAATAACATTCGTTTTTGAAAATATGTCTTAAAGATCAAGGATTAGGACAGCTTCAAGAAACGATCAATTTGTTAACGTAATAAAGAACCAAGTAGCAATAATCGAAGAACTACTGTGAAAATGGTGTTATTTGAAACACCTTTTAGTGCCTACACAATTATGTGTTGTGTATTTTCTAAAACTTTCACCATCTCCTTATAATACTAATACATCTGTATTTCACAATACTTTTATTAATAAATAAGTTTCATATATTTGTCAAGTGAAAACATAGTACATACCTATCATTCTTTATCATGTCCATTAAGTTCTCAAGTTAGAGAGCCTGACTTTTTGACTACCCTATGTATTGAGCTAAAACTTTCATAATCTCATCAAGTGGTTCAAGTATAGAATATAGACGACGATGGTAAAGGGTTTTTTTTTTATCTATTTCAATAAAAAGTTTAAATCTATGGAGCAGAAGTTTTCATGTCGGAGCTTTTAAACCTTACAAGTTTTTCCTTTAATAATAGTGCTCCGAAACCGGTTGTTTTTGAATAGAAGTGACTTGTTAGGCTATTGATGCTAACTGAGCTTTCTCTTTCTTCTTCCTTATCGTCTTCCTCTTCCTTCCTTCCTTCTTTTTCTTCTCTTCATTGCTTTCTTCTTTAGTTTATTATTTTTCTTGGAACGTAGGTATTCCTCTCAATTTTCAATTTTTTTTATGCCTTCAAAAATTAGTATGTATTGGGAATAAGAAAATTGAGATATCAAATTTGCTATGTTGTACAATGTTGTCTGAGTATGATGTGTCGTTTTGGCAGCCCAAACTTTGGGTAGTCCGTCAATAAATTTTTTCGATTGTTTCTCTCTGGTTCAACTGGCAGCGTCACCCTGTACATGTGTGGTTCTCGAGAATCGAGATTCTCGGGTCCCAGATATCAATCTCCTAATGAGATTACGTCGAGATATCATAACCGTGCTCGAAGTAGAGAACAAAGACTTCTCGGGGAATCCCACGCAATTCTTATTCCGATCCGAATTGGATCACTAAGGCCAGCCACTCACTATCAGGTAGACCTGACAGGTACACCTGATCAGGTCCGCCTGTCAGGTCTACCTGATAATGAGTGGCTGGCCTAAGAGTTAAGAGTACACTATAGCTATTCGTGATTCCTTGGGTTCCCAACCTAGGATTGATTTCAATTACCCCACTTGGGCTACAGCTTGTGTAAAGTGTGATGATGTCAATTTCATTGTTAGGTATTACAAGTGTTACTACAATCCTGAAGGTGTCCATAAAGTTCTCTTTCCCTTTCGATTACTGAATCACACTTTGATTTGATTCTCTCTCCTTTACAAGAGAATATAATATATTTTGTTTATCCTGCCAGAATGAATGGTTTTTATGTTTTTATGTTGAACTGATCCTGTCTGGGTTGGGTGGTATTATGATACCAATTATCCACTCTCAAGTGGTACTAAAACTACTTGATAACTCGAAGCGTTTCTTAAAGTGAAAATACGTCCACCTTGTGCTTCTTGCTTCCTATGTTATGATTCTTTTGACAGGGGAAACAAACAAACAAAGTCAAAGAAAATTGAAACAAAATTAAACCATTTTCAAACTTAAAAATCAGTGATGGAGCAGGCGCAGCATTTCTTGAAAGTTATCCATCAGTTTCAAATGGACAGTCTAAATTTCAGCAACACTGTTTGTCCGTTCATTAACGTCCTCAACGCCAATCCCATTATTCCCCAAATGAGACTTCTCCTCAAAGTTATTATTCCCCAAATGAGTCTGGTTTATTCACGAATTAGCTAAATGTGGAAGATTTCCAACACTGATAGTATGCAAACTATTCACCGAGATACCAAAGAAGAGTTAGGCAATCACCTTGGTAATCGTCAAGGCCACGAGGTGGCAAAAAAATTAGCAACTTGGTTCGGATATATTTGGTAAAGAGGTTCCCTCGACCACATCCGGTTTGGTGCGATTCTGGTATTTCGGTTCTTGGTAGGTGTCCCAGGCTTCGTGATATAAGGTGCCGATTTCCTGTCTTGGCCTGCGATCTAGTGGTGTGGTGGTTTTGGGAGGTATCTGAGGAAAGGAATGGTACCCAGTTTTGATCTTTTGTAATTGGTTTTTAAGAAGAATTTTCTATCTTTTGGCGTTAAACGTAAAGCATTTTAAGGTAGGTACAATCTACAATATTGCTTAGGCCTTAGGTCATTTCAAATTACCCCATTTTTGTGTTCTCATTAGATCCCTATAACTTATTCATTGCCCGCGTGTTATATGATTTTCTTTGTTGATGTCTTTCTAATTTCACGAAATTTTCTTCATGTTCACAGGTAAGAGCCTGTCTTGGCCTGCGATCTAGTGGTGTGGTGGTTTTGGGAGGTATCTGAGGAAAGGAATGGTACCCAGTTTTGATCTTTTGTAATTGATTTTTAAGAATAATTTTCCATCTTTTGGCGTTAAACGTAAGGCATTTTAAGGTAGCTACAATCTACAATGTTGCTTAGGCCTTTGGTCATTTCAAAGTACCCCATTTTTGTGTTCTCATTAGATCCCTATAACTTATTCATTGCCCGAGTTAAGTAATGATTTTCTTTGTTGATGTCTTTCTAATTTCACGAAATTTTCTTCATGTTCACAGGTAAGAACGATTTTTCCAACATTCTCATCTTGTGAGTCGAAGTGTTCTGCGGGTAAGTAGCCTTAAATGTTTTACGCCTTAAAGCCCTTATGCCGTTCTACATTTTTAAGCAGAGACAGAATTGAAGTCTACAGGAGCAGAGAAATACTAAACATTTCTTATACATATTTCAATATACATAGTTCTTTTGCTTCCATTTACTTTTTTCGTGAGAGAGAGAGAGAGAGAGAGAGAGAGAGAGAGAGAGAGAGAGCTAATATGTAAATTAAACGTACGGTGCCGCACTAAAGGCACTTTAGACTGCCGTCTGTTATACATTTAAAATAATTCTGTATTTTGCTTGTAGGTATAGTTGTATAGCTTACGAGTGTACGAGAATCATATAATAGACATTTTATAAGCAAGGCATTTATAACGTTAAGTTATAAGTACCTACCTACATATTCAGTCGTTTAATATGTTTAATTAAAAGCTAAGGAAAAGTAGGTATTGCACAAAAAACCGTGTAAAATGGAAAATATACTCGGGTTTCAACTTGAATAAAATAAATGTTTTTTTTTTTTCCTGTAGAGAAAACTTAGTGGAAAAAGGTAGGAGAGAGAGGGAGAGAGTGAGGGAGAGAGAGCGAGAGAGAGAGAGAGAGAGCGAGAGAGAGAGAGAGTGGGAAAAACAGCAGGTTATTATGAGTAATAGGGGGCAAAAAAAGGAATGAGAGTGCCCCCCCCCCCCCCCTCTGTTTTTCCCCCCCCCCCCCCCCCCTATCGGTACCTATCTCCTGCTTATTTTCCTTTCAATTGGCATTGGCTGACATGTTGTGTTGACATTCCAAATTGTATTGTATTGAGTTTCGTTCCTCTGATGTCTTTTTATTTTCTCCTCCTCATCCTTTTATTCCTCTGCTTCTTCGTTTTGTCTTCTTTCTCCCTTCCTACGTTCTTTCTCTACTTGATGAAAACATGTACACCATACACTCTTATTGAACGCTTTCGCTCTACCTCCCCCTCCCTTTTCCTCTCCCTATCTCTGCCTTCTCCCTTTTCTCTCTCTCTCTTTCTCTTTCTCTCGCTCGATTTCTCGCTGTGTATTGTGCTTATTGCATTTTTATTGAATTTCTTTTCCCATCGTCGACATGTTCATTATCTCGTGAACACATCAAGGGATGATCAGCAGCTATGCATTGGATTAAGGAAGCAACTTTATATTCTATTCCACACACACGCTTCTTTATGAATAGAAAAACTCGGATGGCAAAGTCTCCTCTCGAGAATTTTATGACGTTAAAACCTTGTACAGGGAAACACAATTTTATTGATGACTGTGTATTGTTGTTGTATATTTACTTTTTTTAATGAAGTCATCATCAAATGGTGAAAACGGAAGGTATTTGTGTTTGAAAAGCGTTTTGTATCCTGAACTGTCATGCATATCTCCCCGCTTCTTTTCTTGCCACTTTTCATTCCCTCTTCCCTCTTTTCATTCCTTCTTTCCTCTCCTCCTTTTCCAGTACCTTCTTCTCTTCTTTTTTCTATCCTATTTCTTTATTACCCTATTCATGTGTATTGAATGTCCATATATGTTATTTGTGAAACTACTTTTAAGCACATATTGAAAGTTTTCAAGCAAAAGGAATTAATGGATTACACATACATATAGTAAATACTGCTGTCATAGACGATCTAATTACTAATATACCAGGTAAATAGGTAAATACATAATAAGCCTATAAATTTAATGTGAAAGAAATGACTACAGGATAGTCCAACTGACAAAAGAGGGTGGAAGTTTTTGGGTTTGCAAGGAAAGATAAGAAGAAGAAACAAATGCTGTCTCTGTCTCGGGGTTTATCACCTCATCTTTGTCTCTCTTTTTTTTACTTTCCTTATTCTTCTATTTGTTCTAATTCTGAAATTCTGTCCTGACCTGGCAAGGGTGCTAACCTTCTGACCAACAATCATGTTTTTTCCCAGATTGTTAATATTTTCCTGCTCAGGTGTCAACCATTTTCATTATCCAAGACCTTGAGACACAATGAAACTTTCCTGAGGACAATGAACGAGTCTAGCAATGAGGGAGAGTATCTAGAAAATGTTGAACCAGGAAAAAACCAACCGAGATATCTAACTATGACTATAAAAAAAGCAGTGAAACCAATTGAACTGGAAATTGAACATGACAGTGTTCCGACTGAAGAACATCAGAGATGATTCAAGGTCTAATTTAATAGTTTACTTAGAAGAAGTAGAAGAAATGAGTAATTTTCAACAACCAACCATGGAATGAACTTTGAAAGAAAGAATAATAAAAAATCTTGAGAAAATCCAACAGAGAGACCGGAAACTCTTGGAGAATTCCTTTCTTCACTTGACGAGAATGATGACATGGGTACCTGGACAATGACGATCATCAGTACATCAGTTGTTCAGTTCTGTGAAATGATCGTCACGGCGTGGTGGTTATCTCCTCGTTCCATCCACCAGGTAATGACGGCGATCAACTATCGTGTAATTACCATCACTGCAGTAGGAATCAGGGAATGTAATTGTGCTTTTTCTTTGTGTATTTTTACATGATTTTTTTTTCTTTACAATTTACTTTGTTCTTGCTTTTATTTTCTCAATCATTTTATGTTGTCTGTCTGTCTGGGCGGTACTGACCATGTTACAAGTCGACTTGGAACAAGTTAGAGAAGATGTTGATGGCTTTTTTTATATTTCTCGTCTGTCTTGTGTTATTTGAACTTGATGGTTCTCAGTCGAAAAGAGGCGTTCTCGACCTTGAAACTAATATCAAGATCCGGAGTCGTATAATTTTTGCTGCACATGCTTTTGTTGCTTATTGCATTTTTATTGAATTTCTTTTCCCATCGTCGACATGTTCATTATCTCGTGAACACATCAAGGGATGATCAGCAGCTATGTATTGGATTAAGGAAGCAACTTTATATTCTATTCCACACACACGCTTCTTTATGAATAGAAAAACTCGGATGGCAGAGTCTCCTTTCGAGAATTTTATGACGTTAAAACCTTGTACGGGGAAACACAATTTTATTGATGGAAATTTTTAAGTGTGGGTTGTAAAAAAATTGACTTACGAGACAATCAAGGTAGAAGATGCACTTTGTAGCGAACACTACTTTAGATTGGCGACAACTAGAGGAAAGAACCGTATCGTTAAACATTGGATTTATAATGTGTATATGTGGGATAAGATGGATAAGTGTGAAAAGGAGATTGTAAGGTAGAAGATGCACTTTGTAGCGAACACTACTTTAGATTGGCGACAACTAGAGGAAAGAACCGTATCGTTAAACATTGGATTTATATGTGGAATAAGATGGATAAGTGTGAAAAGGAGATTGTGATCGCTAAGGGAACGCCATTAACTCTAGTGCCACTCTACTCATCTCCTCTCTATATAAACAGGAGATTGTGATCGCTAAGGGAACGCCATTAACTCTAGTGCCACTCTCCTCATCTCCTCTCTATATAAACCTCTAGTAGTTGCAACAATGCAACATGATATGTATGCTGGCGACCTTTTAAGTTTAAGTTATCACATCAGTCTCAGGCCCTTTAATAGCAGAATAGGATTACACAAAGCTAGTATGCAGCCCAAATACTGGTCTCCTGTAAACACCATACTGGAATCCAGTAATACTCCAGTCCAGTTTAATGTCCTCCTTCGTTTGGTCAGTATCACTTGGGTTAACAGTTTTACCGAGGTGCTTTTTGTCCAGCTGGATTGGAAGTTTGACGTCATCGCCAGTGGTGTTTACAAAGATACGATTTTTCCAACATTCTCATCTTGTGAGTCGAAGTGTTCTGCGGGTAAGTAGCCTTAAATGTTTTACGCCTTAAAGCCCTTATGCCTTATGCCGTTCTACATTTTTAAGCAGAGACAGAATTGAAGTCTACAGGAGCAGAGAAATACTAAACATTACTTATACATATTTCAATATACATAGTTCTTTTGCTTCCATTTACTTTTTTCGTGAGAGAGAGAGCGCTAATATGTAAATTAAATGTACGGTGCCGCACTAAAGGCACTTTAGACTGCCGTCTGTTATACATTTAAAATAATTCTGTATTTTGCTTGTAGGTATAGTTGTATAGCTTACGAGTGTACGAGAATCATAAAGTACACATTTTATAAGCAAGGCATTTACAACGTTAAGTTATAAGTACCTACATATTCAGTCGTTTAATATGTTTAATTAAAAATCAAGGAAAAGTAGGAATTGCACAAAAAAACCGTATAAAATGGAAAATATACACGGGTTTCAACTTGAATAAAATAAATGTCTTTTTTTTTCTGTACAGAGAAAACTTAGTGGAAAAAGGTAGGAGAGAGAGAGAGCGAGAGAGAGAGAGAGAGAGAGAGAGAGAGAGAGAGAGAGAGAGAGAGAGAGAGAGGGGAAAAAGCAGGCTTATATGAGTAATAGGGCGGGCAAAAAAAGGAACTGAGAGCGGGGTGAAACAGGCTAAAGTCCTAGACCTGTAGACTGTGGTTAGGTCGTAGACAGACTGAGGGAGAGAGAGTGGGAGAAGGAGGGAGTGAGAGCGAAAAAGCATAAAATGAAAAAGGAAATACGGCATATTCAATTACATTTATGTAAAAGTAGCCAGCGGGTTATCGAACTTGTCTAGGAAGCCAGGAGCTGTGGGTTCAAGAGAATCGAGGCTAAAAAGAAGGGAAAAAGTCACATGCCAACTCCTACTTTTTTTTTGCCTGTGGGAGTCAGTTATCGTGGGAGAGAGGGAGGGAGATACTCGGGACTGATTGGTGTGGGAAGAAACCAGCACGATCAGCAGACAACAAACCGCTATAGAAAGTAAAAAATTTAATGAAAGAAGAAAATGATGGCTGTGTTCCTCCATTTTTTTTTCTGC
>NW_007377488.1:0-16680 GCF_000475195.1 Diaphorina citri | reverse complement strand
TGCCACTCGTCTGCCGTTGTTTCTCGTTTCTCTCGGCCTATCGCGACCTTTTCTTTGCGCTGCTTTCTGCCGCTCTAGATCCTCCTGCTTCTCTTTCCATCCGCGGGCTCTCCTTTCTTGAGATCTTTTTGCTCTCCCGTATCCTACCTTTCTGTCTCTCTTGCTCCCCCTACATCTGATATCGCTGCCTTTACTGTTGCTGACTCCCCTATTTAGCTTATCTGTTCCTCCCTTTATGCCTTCTCTCTCTTCTCCGTAGAAAGTCTTTCACGTCTTGACTTGACAGGGGGGGCGGCCGGGGCCGCGCGGAGCAGGTGCGGACGAAGGCCGTGACGCACCGGGCGCGGGGAGAATTTGGGCTAGGTCGGCCAGCCTGTATTCGCGTAGATCCTTGGCTCGCGAGGCGTTCTCTCTCGAGTTCCTGGCCTCCTCTCTCTCCCCGCGCCGTCGCCTCTCGCCCGCCGCTCTCCTCTCTGCCGCCCCTTATTTCCTCATGTCTTCCCTCTCCGTCTAGATGTAAGCTCTAATTTCCATACTCATCGTCTGTCTGACGTTCCCAGGGGCCAGAGCAGACGCGGAATGCAGTATCATTATGGCAAGCAATGTGTGAAGCACTTGAAATTTTTTTTTTTTTTTTTTTTTTTTTTTTTTTTTGCAAGAATTTTTCCCACTGTGATTACGATCAGTAAAATTGCCAAAATGGCAAACATAATGTTATTAACCTACACATTTCCCCTTTATTTTCATGCTATCATGAGTTCATATCAGTAATATTAGACCATATTCAAATTGATCATGAGAAAATTTGAGAGGAACAAACCGGTTTTCTCTCTCTCTCTCTCTCTCCCTCTCCAAATTGGTCTTTATTTGGTTTTAAGTGTTTTTTTGTTTCTTCATTTCGGGAGAAATTAATCGGTTTTTATGACCAGAAATAAACCTGAACCGGTCCTGCTTATTGGTCTGGCTGAAACTGAAATTTCAAGGTCATGTAAGAAGATATGTTTCTGTATAGGGCAATCTCCTCGTGATGTATAAAAGTAAATAAATATGTATAAAATATAAACCCATATAAATATATAATTTATTTATATATTGTTATCTTGATTATATGGAACTTTCGTGTGCCCGTAATGGCTTTTATATGAACCACACGCCATCTGTTTTAATTGATTTCCATATGGGATCCATACGTGGATTTAGATATACGAGCATGTAGACGTAGACTAGTAGATGTAAACCTGAAAACTAGACATTCATACATATATTACGAGTAAGTTGTACCTATACATACACGGTAGGTGCTAGTTTACAAGATTTTCGGTTCCTGGTGCTCAAATTTCAACTGATTTTGAAGGATTTGTGTTGTTATTTCGAAAGTCATTCCAGTATTGTGACTTGTGACTCACAATTTGTGAGTAACCTATAGTATTCTAAGTACATTGTACATATTTTAATAGCATCTATTTCACTAATATTTCTCTCTTTCCCTCCCTCCCTCTTCTCTCTCTCTCTTCCTTCCTTTCTTCCTTCCCTCTCCTCTCTCCCTCCTTGGTACACATAATTGCTTTTCCAATCACTAGAAGTAGAACATTTTGTTCTCCTTTCAGACATTTAATTTCCCTCCTTGTTATTTCTTCTTTTCTTCTTCCTCTCCTCCTCCTCTTTAGGTCATTTCTTCCTTGTCCTTTCAGATTTCTTCTCCTTTTCTACTTTTAACTTGTACTTGGTTCTCATCACATTCTTCCTTTGATATCTGATATTATTTTCCCCCCCTCTATACATTTCTAGCTTTTCTTCCTCCTCCTCTTCCGCCTCTACTTCTTTCACTTCTTCCTCCTTTTCTCCTCCTCCTCCTCCCCTTCCTCCTTTCTTCTTTCTCCTCATCTTTGTCTTGTGATGTTTCTCTTTTCACCGTGTAAGTCTCTGTCATTTTGTCGTTCCAATTTTCTTCGTCTCCTCTTGAACATTTCTTTCTTCATCATTTCACATCAATTTCTTTTTTTCCTTTTGTGTGTTTTTGTCGATTTTTCCAATAACATGCTCAGGAAATGTAGTAGTGAGAAAGAAATCAGGGAAAAGACATTCCACTATTTACCTAATACATATATTGTCCATTTTCGATTGGATAAAAAAATCTCGCCCATCTGATGATGGACATACTATCACACAGACCCCACGAGTCTAACGTAGCATGTGTTTCATTGCTAGGAAATGAAAACGGCGACGAAACGCTCGGAAACCCTGTATTAAACATATCGTTATTATTATTGGTGGGAGGTAGCATAGTGGATAGTGATAAAAAGGGGAAGAGAGAGAGAGAGAGAGAGAGGAAAGGGAGGAAGAGGAGGAGGAAACACAATATAAATAACATGGCAGTTCTCCTTTTCATAATAAGGTAAACACACGCACACGCGGTTGCCTGGTGTGGGTCGGCCTCTTCAGAGATCGCGGGTTCGATGCTTCTTCTTCTTATTTTTTTTTTTCAACGTAAAATTACCAGTTTTTTGGAATCACAGCCAATTCTTTTGCTCTGACTCCAGACTGCAATAACAATTTGGTCTTTTTTGTGTCACTCATTTCTCATTTATTCCCTTTTGCTCATTATTTTCATCGGACTTTATTTATCTGGGGTACATTTTTTGTCCCTTTATCCCTCCTTCTTTTGGGTGTCTCTTTTCTCTCATTCATTTAAGTTGACTTTCGTTGAAGAAGGAAAAATGTAAAATGATAAATCGTCTTCTTTCTCCAGTTGTAATTTTTCTCTTAAAGATATTTTTGATAGCATACAGGGTGTCTATTGGAAACTTGGAACCTCCTTTTTTGCATGTGAGCGTTTGAGAGAGGAAACTGTAAACAACGGAGGGAGGTCTTCTCGTCCCGGAATCGAAGAGAGAGGACAAGATAGGGGAAAGTCAGCCATTCCGAAAACAAACCTTATCTATTCAGGTTTCAAGGATATTTTCCGATACCATTATTAGATATATTCTCATCCATTCCTTTTTGCTCATTATTTTCATCGGACTTTTCTCATCATTATAATATTCATTGGATTTATCTGGGGTACATTTTTGTCCCTTTATCCCTCCTTCTTTTGGGTGTCTCTTTTCTCTCATTCATTCAAGTTGACTTTCGTTGAAGAAGGAAAAATGTAAAATGATAAATCGTCTTCTTTTTCCAGTTGTAATTTTTCTCTCAAAGATATTTTTGATAGCATACAGGGTGGGGTGTCTATTGGAAACTTGGAACCTCCTTTTTTGGATGTGAGCGTTTGAGAGAGGTAACTGTAAACAACGGAGGTCTTCTCGTCCCGGAATCGAAAAGAGAGGACAAGATAGGGGAAAGTCAGCCATTCCGAAAACAAACCTTATCTATTTAGGTCTCAAGGATATCTTCCGATACCATTATTAGATATAACTTTCGTAATATCTATGACTGAGAAAAATTATACTAAAAGCAAAACAGTACATCTGCAACGCAAAGTGATGACATGACAGTGAAAACCTTCAAGTGCAAGTGATGCATTTTAAGCAGGATTGACCACTTTACAACAATTTCCATCACTCACTCGAATGCACACGTGGTAAATGATTTCCCACCACTAAATCCACTAATGATTACGGCTCTCGATAAGATTTTTTCACTAATGAGCATCCACTATTTTTTTCACTTTTTTCCATACTTTTTCTTCTCTCTTGGTGTTTGCGGACGAACCATTTGTTCCGCTCCTCGTTCTGGGGTGAAATTAATTGGAATACCCTCTCGTACAAACATCCCTATTTCATTTCCCCTCTTCTTCTCCTTTCTCCCTCCCCCTCCCCTCCTTTTATATCTTCTCCATGAAGTCCACCTGGAAAGATATACAGAGATAGGAGGGAGGAGAGGAGAGGGAGGGGAAAGTGAACGAGGGTGAAGAGGAGGAGAATTCCCATCACTCACTCGAATGCACACGTGGTAAATGATTTCCCACCACTAAATCCACTAATGATTACGACTCTCGATAAGTTTTTTTCACTAATGAGCATCCACTATTTTTTTCACTTTTTTCCCCACTTTTTCTTCTCTCTTGGTGTTTGCGGACGAACCATTTGTTCCGCTCCTCGTTCTGGGGTGAAATTAATTGGAATACCCTCTCGAACAAACATCCCTATTTCATTTCCCCTCTTCTTCTCCTTTCTCCCTCCCCCTCCCTCCCTTTTATATGTACTCCATGAAGTCCACCTGGAAAGATATACAGAGATAGGAGGGAGGAGAGGAGAGGGAGGGGAAAGTGAACGAGGGTGAAGAGGAGGAGACCTTTTCTTTCTCTCTTTCTCCTCTCTAGATCTTCTTCTTCTTCCTTTCCATCTTCTACTCTCCTTTCTTTATCTTTTTCTCTCCCTATCCTACCTTTCTTTTCTCTCTTTCTCCCCCTACATCCTGATATCCTTCCTTTCCCTGTTCTACTCCCCTATTTACTTATCTTTCTCCCTTTCCTATCCTTTCTCTCTTTCTCCTATAAGCTTTCACGTCTTGATCTTGACAAGTGAGAAGCCTTGACATCAAGAGTAATTTGTACCTCATCCTTATTCCCTAATCTTCTCACATCTTTCTCCTTCTATCCTTCTCTCTCTCTCTCCCTCCCCCTCCCTCTCCCTCCCTTCCTCTCTCCCCCCCTTATTTCCTCATTCTTTCCCTCTCCTTCTAGATGAATCTCTAATTTCCATACTCATTCTTCTGTCTGACTTACCAACATACTAATCATAATCATTTATCAATATCAATTTTGAAGCATTGATTTTTTTTTTTTTTTTTTTTTTTTTTTTTTTTAAATTGACTCATTCCCACAGGGGAACACTTTCAACTTCCCGGAAAATGTACCCGAGTATTCTAATGTACCAACATTACGTATACCTCTTATGTACGGAAACTTCAGATGTGTATACCTAAGTAGGTACGTACGAAATGTACTTTTGTATAGGAAAGTACTTATTATGTACCTAGTTCAGCTCCCATGGCGTAGTGATCACTGCGCTCGTCTTGCACGCGTGAGACCCGGGTTCGGTTCCCGAAAAAAAAGTATAGGTATGCCAACCAGGGTATTGGAATCTAAATGGAGAGACTAGTGTTCGAATCCCAGCAGGAAAGAAAAGTTTTAGTTCAGGAAAAGGTTTAAAAAAATAGCTCATCTTCAAAGGGAATTTGGCCAGAAAGATTTCCAGTTTTCAAGGGGGTGAAAGTGAACACACGTTATAAATTTTGCCAACATTCAGCATCTTATCAGGGGCTAGAAGAATGTTAGAATAATAGACCCCGAGTAAAAAATAATAAAAGAAACCTCATTGTTATTATTGAACATGGCGCTAAAACTTGGAAGGAAAACTTTCTTTTTCCGTGTTGTCAATGGAGGGAGCTTTCTTGCCTGTGCCAGAACGAGTAGAACTTTTTCCCCGCATCAGCAAGGGTGTACAGAGAGTCAATTTCCTTGGGTAAACTACTTCTCTTTTCCCTCTTTCCCTTTGCTTCCTCTTTTCACTTAATCTCGTTGCTTTCTCTCTGTTTCCCTCTTCCTTCTTTCGGTTTCCCTCTTCCTTCTTTCGGTTTCTCTCTTCTCTTTGCTGAAGTTTCTCTCTTCTCTCTCTCTCTCTCTCTCTCTCTCTCTCTCTCTTCCGTTCTCTCTCTCTCACTCCTCTTTTCCTTTCTTCTTTTCTCTCTCCTCTTTCTCTTCCTCCCCACCTCTTTTCTTTGCTAAACAAAACTCCACTACTCGGTCTCTCTCCCTCTCTTCCCTTCTTTTACCTCTCTGCGCTCCCTCTCCCTACCTCCCCCTACTTAAACTGTGTCCCCTTCCCCTCTTCCTCCCCTCTCCCCCCTCTCTCAAGTTTTCTATTTTCGCCACTGAGGTACTTTACTAAAGAAACCTCCCTCCCTCTCCCCACCTATCCTCTTCAATTTTTATTTCTTGCGAAGCTAAGTGGAAATACAGTTTAAGTATCGTCAAGGGAGGGAGGGCTGGAGGGGGGAAAGAAAAAGGGACATAAAAAGTTAACCGCAAGTAATTAAACCCGTTTAACAAAGAAATGGAAAAGAGGAGGATGAATGGGGAGAGAGGGAAAAGGAGTAAAAGGGTCAAGAGGATGAAGAAGAAGTAAGATGTGGAGAAAGATGAGAACAAAAGGGACGAAGAGGAAGAAGTAGCTAAGAAGGAACAGGGAATTTGCCTGTAGAAAATGAAATGACTTTCACATCTTTTGGGATTTCATGATTTTAAGTTTTACTTCCCTTATCCTATGATAGTGCTGCTACATTGACATAGTAAAAATTAAATTGACATATTAAAAATTCAATTGGAAAGTGCTAGAAACTCCAGTGTTGAGATTTGAAGAGGCTAGTTTAATACAATACCTAGGTATATTTCTCCCTCCTTCCTCCTCCCATCCCTCCCTCGTACTCAACATTTGCTATTAATAACGAGGGAGAGGGAGAGAAGAGGGGAAAAAAATGAGGAAATTTTTGAAGCACGTTAGCTGTTGAAGTTGGTCTCATATGATTCATTCAGAGCAGATCAGACAAGCTATGTGCACAAAAGATTGAAAATATTGAACTTAGTACTCACTCACCATTGGGCATTTCTAACGTTAAACGCATACTCCAGTTCGTCACAAAACCCCAGTGTTGAGCAACGTGGAGTGTAACTGGAAGGTGACAGAGAGCACCCATGGCACCCATCACGTACTACAATTTTATTTGGGGGTGCATTCAGCCTCATGAGGTCAATTTCAGGAATTGACGGATAATTAGAAATCTCGTCTTTAAAGACTAAGCACGGGCTGCCCGGGTCGCTTTTACCGTCCACTGTTCGTCACTTCTCACAGCTAAACACTATAATAAATGCCCCTAATATTGGGAAGAAGGAGAGAGGGGAAGAAAAAGAAGAAGAAGAAGACAGAGGGGTGTTGGAGACACAATAGGGAGAAAACCACTTTCTCTCTCCCCTTCCCTCCCTCCCTTCCCCCTAAAATGGAGGTTGTGATATAAATTTATTACGAAGAACAATCCCCCTCTCTTCCCCTCCCTTATATTATAGGTGTGCTCTGTGTGTGTATGATTAATGAACGTCCCTCCCTTCCTTCCCCCTAAAATGGAGGTTGTGATATAAATTTATTACGAAGAACAATCCCCCTCTCTCTCCCTCTCCTTTCCGTTCTCTCCCCTCTCTTCCCCTCCCTCATATTATAGGTGTGCTCTGTGTGTGTATGATTAATGAACGTGTGTGTATACCTGTATATGTATTATAGCTCTGGGCCTTATCTGTAGCATGTAAAATTTACAAACTTGCACCTTTAAATTTCGACAATAAGAGCAACAGGGTAATGAAATTTTCGACGATGGATATTGGCGAAAAATGTTCGAAATGTGAAAACACGAACTTCATAGATTGCACAGTGGTTGTGTGAAAGGTAAACGAGTGCCTTTGAGGAGAATTCGGCCAATGCAGGAGAACAGAAAAGCCACGGAATGCCATATATTTTGTCAGAACAGTCAGAGAAAAGAATCCACAAATTCAAATTTATTTTTCTGAGAACAGTGAAAACAGAGATGTGCTTTTTCAGAAGAAATGCCTCAAGTATTTTCACTATTGACATTTCCTAGAACGGATACCAGTTCGCCGAAGTCAATTTAATCGAATCCATTGTAATAAAAGGGGAAGAAAGGGAGTCTCGCTAATTGAAATTAAAAACTAAACACTACGAAAACGGATAAATAAAATTAATTACTTGAAATTAGTCCAGAAAAGGAGCGGTACCAGTTCGCCGAAGTCAATTTAATCGAATCCATTGTAATAAAAAGGAAAGAAAGGGAGTCTCGCTAATTGAAATTAAAAACTAAACACTACGAAAACGGATAAATAAAATTAATTACTTGAAATTAGTCCAGAAAACGCCCTTTCCCGACCCTTTTCTTGCCCTTAGTAACCCTTCAAACTTTTCTCGTCGATAGTTTTCTCGAAAATTTTACTAGTCGTCCCCCTTTTTCTCTCGTTTTCTCTCCCTAGATCCCTCTTGTTTCTCTCCCTTTTCTTTATTCTATGTACCCTCCCTCTCCCCTCTTCCTTCGTTTTCTTCTTTCTCGCCCTCCTCCCTATTCTCCTTTTCATTCTTCTTCCCCAGTGTTCTCCTCTCCCCTTAGCCCGCTGTTTCCTTGTACATTTTGTCTGTTCTTTTATTTATTTTCCTTTCAATAAGTTTCAGTTTCAATGGCGTCATCATCAACAACATCGTGGAACTTTTCTCGTCGATAGTTTTCTCGAAAATTTTACTAGTCGTCCCCCTTTTTCTCTCCCCTTTTCTTTATCCTATGTACAGTATCCCTCCTATCTCTTCTCCTTTATCTCTCCTTCGTTCCCTGAGTTTTCTCTCCCTAGATCCCTCCTGTTTCTCTCCCTTTTCTTTATTCTATGTACCCTCTCTCTCCCCTCTTCCTTCGTTTTCTTCTTTCTCGCCCTCCTCCCTATTCTCCTTTTCATTCTTCTTCCCCAATGTTCTCCTCTCCCCTTAGCCCGATGTTTCCTTGTACATTTTGTCTGTTCTTTTATTTATTTTCCTTTCAATAAGTTTCAGTTTCAATGGCGTCATCATCAACAACATCGTGAGGGTATAGTTTTAATTACAGCTTTGGAGTTTGCAGGCAAACTTTTGTGATGGAGGAGAAGCTTGAAAGATGCCGGGGTTTTTTAGAGTTCTAGGGTGTATGCTGTGTAGTTTAGTCAGCTTAGTGCGATGTATATTGTGAATCGGTACCGGGTGATGGGCTTTGGCCGGAACTCTTCGTCGGAAACAATTCTAGCCAGACATGTCTGTGTGCCTCTCTACAATTGACATTCTGAGACTACAATGTGTCTTCCTATGGGACTGCAATTGTAGAAATAAAGGTCTGGTAGTTTTGTTACCACGCGACCAGTTTGGCTAAAATAAGGTCTTTATCGGTCCAAGGTTCCTGACCACCAAACATTTTGACTACCAATAAACAACGATGTCGGCAACATTGATTTCCATTTCGGTGTGTTAAAGAGTTTGCTAAAAGAGGCAGAGAAGAAATTCAAAGTCGTCGAGCTCAGACAGGATCTTAGCTTCCCTCAGGAGATTTGAGACCCCGGAAACTTTTTACCGCAGTCACCCCGTACATGAAATTTTACATTACACTGTATAAAACCTATACCTTTAGGAGTTGCACAGTATATTCATTGGAATTTGAACTCTATCGAAAGGAAAAGGCAGGGGGTGTTCTCTATCTCAGCTTTCAAAAGTTTCAATTGATTTATTTATTACTTGGAAGCTTCTTCTTACCGAAGTAGAGCGTCTTGTAAGTTGTAACTTATTGTAATTAATCATAGCGAGGTGCGCCAAAGTGGACACAGGGTGGTTGAAAAATTGGTCCGTTGAGCTAGTACATGAGGCCGGTAGGTAGTCCGCCCAGTAACATTCCAATCCAGTTGGACCAAATGCACTTCTGTTACAGCCATACGAATCTAATTGAAACTGAAAGCTATACGAATCTAATTGAAAGCTGTGTCCAAATAGTCGATGGCCGTCGCGTCGGTCGACGAGGCATCCAGTTGGACCAAATGCACTTCTGTACAGCTATACGAATCTAATTGAAACTGAAAGCTATACGAATCTAATTGAAAGCTGTGTCCAAATAGTCGATGGCCGTCGCGTCGGTCGACGAGGTGAATCTATGTTGTCGAAGCAGTGAGGACGGCTTCAGCCGACATCGATCGACGGCCGTCGACTATGTGTGCACGCAGCTTATCAGTCAATTTATTACTGTCCTGTGGAAGAATCTTGACCTAGAGGCATTTGAGAAACCACTCTTGTAGATCATCATCATTATTATTATTATTATTATTATTATTTTCTGATTACCTTTCTAGGGAAAATGCCTAATCGTTTGCTTTTGAAATTTGAATTTGGAAATTACTTTTGGGACAGATTTTTGTCACCTTCAGCAACGCCGAACTTTTTCGACGTGCAGTAGAAAATACTTTCATTGAGAGCATCTGAAAGTGAACTCCCACTGGGATTAAAGCACGCTCGGTTCCTGGAAAGACATCGTAAAAAGAATATCGAAGGGTGTGAGAGAAAGACTTGAAAAAAGGAGAAACGAAGCTAATGGAGAAAGGAGGCGAAAGAGCAAAGGTAGTGAACTCTTTCTCCTATTCTTTATCCCCAAGATAAGGATCGCCGTTCTCAGCTCTATATTTAAGAAGTTCAAAATATTTTGGTTGTGCCATCAAGATCCTTGAACTGATAGCTCTGTACAGGCGGTCCATCCTGCTGCTATAATTTGGTGTTAAGTTAATTTATGAGGTCCAATAAACTTTACATAAGCGGAGCTCCTACAGAGTGCACGCCAGCATAAACATTTCTGGTAAAAGTTTGGTTCTAGCCTGAATTATGCGCCTAATCTCGGATAACAAATCTGTTCAATGCTTTGAACCTTTCACTGCACTAGTATCAGTACGATTACTTAGGATTGTTGGATTTCATGTGATTCCATGTCCCAATTTTCCCATGTTTGTAGTTCAAAATATGCCTTACTATAACTAAATACCTCTTCCATTCTAGATTTTTTCAGAATAAACAAAACTTTTCTAGATTTTCTCAGAATGTACCATCTCCTTTCCAAGGAATATTGGAAGCAAAATCCCTCCAATTTTCCTTGCCTTACTAAATACCTCTTCCATTCTAGATTTTCTCAGAATAAACAAAACTTTTCTAGATTTTCTCAGAATGTACCATCTCCTTTCCAAGGAATATTGGAAGCAAAATCCCTCCAATTTTCCAGGAAATATAAAATCCTCTCCCTGGTCACTCGTAGTGAAAAGCTTACGAGATTCTCTCGCTACTCACATCTTGACAAGTACATATTACCAGATGATGAATGAGGAGCGGGGCAAGAACATTTTCATAAGGTTCTTCAAATATTCTCCAACACTACAGAGTTGTTCCTGCACTTCTAAGTACTATCCCCGTTCCCAGTTTGCGCTGAATATTGAAATCCGTGTTTGTGATGGACACCTTTATAAATATCTTCAGTGTACCTAATGATAATGATCGAGTAATTTAATTTCGAATCTTATTTAGAGGAATATTTTTAGTGTTCAAATGAAGGAGCGAAATATGAAGAAAATGTGGATCTTCCTTCGTTTCTTGGACGACTTCTGAATGAGCTTTCTAGTAGAAGAGTATTTCCAGATTTTCAAAGAGGTTTCTGTTGTTTCTTTCGAGAGCAAGAGTTTATACTACTCCAGGTCATTCAGTACACAGTTAGGGTGACATTCTACAATATTATCATTAGCTTCTCTTAGCTCCTTTTTTCCCCTCATCTGGATTGCAACAGTAAAACATGCAATGTAGAACCAAAATGAATTCGAAGTTTTAATACAGTGGCGCTTACGAACTTCCACTTCTTTTTGGTGCATGTAAAACTGATTTTGATTTGTTGATGTGTTTATTATGTTCTTCACCTTATATTCGTTGTTGTATGCTAGATGCTACCAATATGAACAGTATTAGGTATTATTACTACTTGATGTTCAAATATGTGGGATTTCTCGTTTTTATTGACTTGTTCTTTCTTCCAATACCCAACTTTTCTTTCAAGCAGGGTAATGAGTCTTTTATCAAAGTAAAAAGACATATTTGAGAGTTATCTCATTTTTCCCCAGCATTTCACTCAAACTTTTCTCGAAATCTCGAAGTTTTAAAACAGTGGCGCTTACAAACTTCCACTTCTTTTTGGTGCATGCAAAACTGATTTTGATTTGTTGATGTGTTTATTATGTTCTTTACCTTATATTCGTTGTTGTATGCTAGATGCTACCAATATGAACAGTATTAGGTATTATTACTACTTGATGTTCAAATATATGTGGGATTTCTCGTTTTTATTGACTTGTTCTTTCTTCCAATACCCAACTTTTCTTTCAAGCAGAGTAATGAGTCTTTTATCAAAGTAAAAAGACATATTTGAGAGTTATCTAATTTTTCCCCAGCATTTCACTCAAACTTTTCTCGAAATCTTAACCCTCGGCACTGCGTATAGTGTGGCACATCATACAGAAGCCAATTTTATCTTACTATCTTGCTGCTAGCGTATACAGGGTGAGGTTTTGTGTAAGAATTGAATAGATTTTGTCAATTCAAGTCAACAAGTTTTTTGTTCAATAAACTTTATATTCTTAAAAAGTCTCTCTAAAGCACCTATTTGACTGGAAATAATGTTTGGAAATTTCTGGCGACCTTTTTTTCCTGGAAAAAGCTGAGATTTTCTTCCTCAAGTATTTCAAGATTTCACTAAAATAAGTCGCTCTGCTTTTTCAAAATGATCTATTGTTATATTGTAATAATGATATCATCATCTGGCATCCCCGAGATGGGGGGAATTTGTAATGTAAATGTAAGTGCAGTTTCTTTGTGTTATTATGTCACAACTTTGGTGCTCACTGCTGCATTGTAGGATTTTCCCAATATTTCAATAATCCTAAAATCCAATGTTTACCTACCATGCTGGCACCGGTCGCTATGCGCATTTATATGTCATAGCTACTCATTTTCCTCACGAGTCTGAGTGGGCCCCGCAACAGCCAGTCACGGATTCAATCATTTGCATGGTTTCTTGACCCCGCCGGGAATCGAACTCGGGTCTCCCGCGTGCAAGGCGAGCGCAGTGACCACTACGCCATGGAAGCTGACTGATGGGGGGGAATTTAACAAAAATTCTTCACAAAAACCCTACCAGCTTGACCTTTTGTATGAGGTTCCTTTACTTTGATTTCGCAGTCGTGTGGCTAGAAATTCTATTAACACCCTGTATACAAGTGAATAGCTTTGCTGTTATATTTATTGAAACCCATCAATTTTCATATCAAGCTATTTTCCCCCCTCAGACACACACACACACACGTAAGTCAACAAGTTTTTTGTTCAATATTCTTAAAAAGTTTCTCTAAAGCACCAATTTGACTGTAATGTTGGGAATTTCGAGCGACCTTTTTTTTTTCTGAGATTTTCTTCCCCAAATATTTCAAGATTTCACTAAAAGTTGCTCTGTTTTTTCAAAATGATCTATTGTTATATTGTAACAATGATCTCATTTGTCATCCCCGAGATAGGGGAAATACAAGAAAGTTTTGATGTTCTTTGCAAAAAACCTACCAGCTTGACGACTTGTAATGAGGTTCCTATACTTTGATTTCGCAGTCGTTAGTCTAGAAATTCTTATTAACACCCTGTATGCAAGTGAATAGCTTTGCTGTTATATTTATTGAAACCCATCAATTTTCATATCAAGCTATTTTCCCCCCTCAGACACACACACACACACACACACACGAATTCTCAACATGATTCGAACTTTAGAAGAAGATGCTATCTCACAAATTGCCATTAGAATACAGGAAAGTTTTAGATATTTCTGACTTGATGTTATTTCGTGTGTTTGACGGTGAAAAATATTTCTTTACAATAACATTTACAGGTACGTGAGCAGAACAAGTTAAATGTTTTCTACCCAAATGTTATCTGGCTCGTACCAAACATTTTAGCTCACCGGCTTTGCTTAGGTTACAAATTGAAGTCCAAGCTATGAATAACAATGACTGTCATGTTAATAACAACGCGATAACAATACCCAACTTTCTGAATACTAATAAAGCAATACGATACTTTAGGAAGTTCCGAAATTTTGAGTGGTTGACACACACACACACACACGAATTCTCAACATGATTCGAACTTTAGAAGAAGATGCTATCTCACAAATTGCCATTAGAATACAGGAAAGTTTTAGATATTTCTGACTTGATGTTATTTCGTGTGTTTGACGGTGAAAAATATTTCTTTACAATAACATTTACAGGTACGTGTACGAATAGGAAAGTTTTAGATATTTCTGACTTGATGTTATTTCGTGTGTTTGACGGTGAAAAATATTTCTTTACAATAACATTTACAGGTACGTGAGCAGAACAAGTTAAATGTTTTCTACCCAAATGTTATCTGGCTCGTACCGAACATTTTAGCTCACCGGCTTTGCTTAGGTTACAAATTGAAGTCCAAGTTATGAATAACAATGACTGTCATGTTAATGACAACGCGATAACAATACCCAACTTTCTGAATACTAATAAAGCAATACGATACTTTAGGAAGTTCCGAAATTTTGAGTGGTTGACCCTTCTCAAAGTGAGTTGTCCCAATATTTGCTGAAATTTATGACAAGTTTCGTCCACCTTGTAAAAAACAAGTTGACGTTAGAGGAATGGTGTTGCACTCTTTCATTCCACACTCTTTAGATTCTCTCCACTCTGTGACTCGGACCATTTGTCAAAACCGAGTGAAGTCACTCCTGAGAGAATTCCTCCACTGGTCCCGGTAAGGAACTTGACATGTTCCGTGTTATTCCCAACATGGCATGTCACCTCACACGACTTTGGCCACCTCGATGCCACCAGGTGCCACAGAATGGCATGTCACAATCACATCCACCAGTGAATCGTAAAATACATGTGACATTTTTAGAGTGTGCAGCACTATTTGATATCAGTTGAGCATTCCAGATGATTCCCCTATGTTATGAATAACAATGACTGTCATGTTTATAACAACGCGATAACAATACCCAACTTTCTGAATACTAATAAAGCAATACGATACTTTAGGAAGTTCCGAAATTTTGAGTGGTTGACGTACATGTGACATTGTGACATTTTTAGAGTATGCAGCACACTTTGATATCAGTTGAGCATTCCAGATGATTCCCCTATGACCTTTAGACCTTTTTCCGACCTGAGCAATAATATTGTTGCATCCTACGAACTTAATACTTCTATTTTCTATCAATAGTTTGACACTTAACTCCCAATTAAAGGTTCATGTAAAGGATTACACAGTAGAGCTTGAGTTTCTATACTTTTTTATTTTGGAATTAGGTCTTATTTTGGCTTTTGGAATCTAGCTATATTGACTATGGTTGATAGGATCTATACTTTTATTTCGGAAATTTAGGTCTTATTTTAGCTTTTGGGAATCCAGCTATATTGACTATGGTTGATAGGATCTATACTTTTATTTCGAAAATTTAGCTCTTATTTCGATTTTGGCTTTGGGAATCCAGCTCAATATAGCTGTGGTTGATAGGAATTCAGCTCATAATTTGAAAATATCATACCTGTCAGAACTTTAGCTCTTATTTTTACTCTCACGGATTTTCAGCTCTTATGTCACCAGTATACATAGTACATACATTGATATGTAGGTAGGTACATTACCTGCTGGGAAACTCAAACCTTACCTCCTACTGACATTTGCACACAGTTCCCAAAATAGAACGAAACTGACCTGCTTTCACGAAAAAACACAAAAACCAGGGTCGCACATTTAAATTAGAAAAGGGAAGCAGAGGGAGGAAGAGGGAGAACCGAAAATAGAGATATAGAGAGACGGAGGAGGAGAGAAATATTGTGGAGGAGGGAGGGGTAAAGAGGAATGGGGATAGAGGGTGAGGGAGAAAAAGAGGGAGGGAGAAAGAACCAAAATAAATATATAGAGGGATGGAGAGAGAGAAGGAGGGGAAGAGATAGAAAGGGAGGGGTAAAGAGAAATGGGGACAGAGGGGGAGGAAAAAGAGGGAGGGAAGGGGGGAGAACCAAAATAAAGATATAGGGGAATGGAGAGAGAGAGGAGGAAGGGAAGAGATAGAAAGGGAGGGGTAAAGAGGAATAGTGAGAAAGGGGGAGGAAGAGAAAGAGGGAGAGATAAAGGGAGGGAGAAAGGATAAGGGTTTTTATTGGTAGCGTGCATAGACCAAAAAACGCCATCTCCGTTTTAGTTACAACTTGCAACTTACAAGTAGGATACCTACCTCCTACTCTGCTCACTCCCACCTACTCCTGCTCACTCCCACCTACCCTACTCACTCCCAAAATGTTTCTCTATGTGTAGTCTGTATGGCGTGATTTATTTCTCCCCTCCTCTCTTAATTCTTCCCATTTCCTCCCCTCGTATTGCAAATTTGCAATGACTGAAGAAATTCGACGGATCGAGACCCAAAATGTACGATGCTTTTTAAGATTGGGCAAATTAGCTTTATATAGAAAAACTTTGCTTTTGACTTAAACATACAAAATAGTTGATGAAGGTATTGCAAATTTGCAATGACTGAAGAAATTCGACGGATCGAGAGACCCAAAATGTACGATGCTTTTTAAGATTGGGCAAATTAGCTTTATATAGAAAAACTTTGCTTTTGACTTAAACATACAAAATAGCTACCTACAAACAGAGCTATATATCTAGAATTTTCGAAGTTGTTACTATGATAATTGGGAGAACTAAACTTGCTACTTTAAAGTAAGTAGGTCACTCCTTGGTATTTCTCGGAATGACCATCATCCATCCAACACTTAAATGAAGGGTCTGCAATCATGACATGTTTTAAGTATCACCCCAAGCTACACCAAAAAATTTTCTCTCCTGAAGTTGTAACGGAGCTGAAAAACTTATGATGTGGTTAACAGGTGACTTATTCGAAAGTTTGGAAACTTTCCTGTACGGGGATAGAGCTTATGACGAAAGTAGATAAAGTTAACCTAATAAGAAGTATCTTACCTCGAAGCTTTTTACTCTTTTATTCGAGAGA
>NW_007377487.1:625833-709324 GCF_000475195.1 Diaphorina citri | reverse complement strand
CTGTATAGGTGAAGGATGATAGCTATTATTATGTCGACTGATATTAAAAGTTTCTCAGAGCTATAACTCTTGTTAAAGTTCATTACAATTACTGAAGATGTTTTTTTGCCTCTAAATAGCTTCGCTGATGCTCATTAGGTGAAATCAACTCAGAACTTGGAAAGATAAGGTGATCTCAGAAAGTCAGAACATTAATTCAACCTTTAAAACCTTTAATTAAAAACCAAAACCATTCAAAAACAAAATTCAAATTAAAACCTTTTACCTATAGTATTATTGACTCAGTCTCTACTCTTTAAAAGTTATAAAAAAAAGTAAAAAAATCAATTTAATGATAATTATCTACATTATGGCTTTTTAAACAGGCTTTTCTCTTTCTCTCTTTTTTTATGCTCTTTTCACTTGTTTTGAAAGGAAAAAGGGAAAAGTATCACGTACTTTGATGTAACTTGATTATCTTCATAGGTGTTTCGTTTTGCTGTTGTTTGGTTCCCAAGTTCGAATACCTTATTTGGCACAAAAAAGAGGAGGTGAAAACATCAAAGAAAACGATTTCTTGAAAGACATTTCACAGAGGGAGTTCCAAAAACGGCAGACTTTTAGTCCAGAAATCGAAGACAGGATAGGAGAAAGCCAGCCGTCCGGAGAACAATTAAGTTCGCCCCTGGTGAAACCGAACCCACGATCTAGCGGTTACACTACTTTCGACTGTCCCTCGTTTATCTTTTATTTTATTATTTTTTTTATTTTTTATACACCTACCTATTTGTTCATTTTTAATTGGAGCTTAGATGTTTTCTTACAAGATTCGAATTGATTACATTGTTAACTGCTCGTGGTTATCCTGGTACTTATAATTTTATGTCTACTTATCGTACTAGTTATTATTGAAGTGACGATGGTTTTACGACGTCATAAAATACTTCAAAATCACTGGTCTAACATTTTGGTTTCAATTCTTAGGTAAACCGCCAAAGTGGGCAGAATTTTATAATCTCTGGAGGACAAGCAACACTTTCTAGTGCAATAAAAAGAGGTAAACTTTTACGATGTTATTTTTTTATCAAATTATATTTGAGAAGAGCTTTACATTTCGCATAGGTACTATTAAAAAGTTCATCATATTGGGTGACTCAGAACCAGGTGACAAGTTCCTCCTGAAAATTTTCCCCAAAAATAATTAAACAAATAGGATCATTGTTATTTCGTACATTTTATTTGGTAAAAAAAAAGCTTTATAATAGGTAAGCTAGCGGTTAAACTACCTTCTTAGCTACCAAGGCTGGCCAAGGGTTAAGATTAAACCACTGAATCCTGCGTAATATCCACTAGGTAGGTAATGTAGGTATTCTGAAATACAGATTTCTTCTCAATACTCGAAGACTTGGGGGCTTTCAAAAAATTACCATAATATCGACTCGCTATTAAAACCATTCTAAATTATTACCGTTGTGCTGATCATGATGCATCTAATCAGCGTTTAATTGTAAGCTAAATGCATCCAGTATCCAGTGGCTCTGGTTAGCAACCATTTAATGAACATGTAGGTAGGTAAATATAAATACCTACCTACTTAAGTAGAATTTTTATGAAAATACATGTCTTAAGTCTATAGGTATAGATACCTAATCAACATCTACGTTAAATCTGCTCAAAAAAAAAATCTACCTCAGTATTTTTTTTTCTGCAAAAAGCGCGACCTACAAGGTTGTACGGACCAAAGATGCCAGATAAGACCAAGGTATGCAGGACCATACCAAGTTTCAATGTAATAAAGCACATTGAGAACTTTTTAACCCAAATTTGGCTCACGCAAGGTTACGCCACGAGCGGATTTATTGAAAAAAAATCTACCTCAGTATTTTTTTCTGCAAAAAGCGCGACCTACAAGGTTGTACGGACCAAAGATACCAGATAAGACCAAGGTGTGCAGGACCGTACCAAGTTTCAATGTAATAAAGCACATTGAGAACTTTTTAACCCAAATTTGGCTCACGCAAGGTTACGCCACGAGCGGATTTATTGACTGAGTTATTAATATCAATGGAAGTGAGAACAAGTTATGAACTTATCCTCTTCTGAAAAGCACCGGACGTAATTATCATGTACGGACTATAACTAGGCTTGCCAAACGTCCCGAATTGGCCGGGACAGTCCCGAATTTCAGGGGGTGTCCCGGCGTCCCGTTCAGTTTTTCATATGTATCAATGAGATATGGAGATAGGTAGGCTTGCCAAACGTCCCGAATTGGCCGGGACAGTCCCGAATTTCATGGGGTGTCCCGGCGTCCCGTTCAGTTTTTCATTTTGGGGCGTTTTGTCCCGAATTTCCGTTTTTGTCCCAGAAAAAATTCGGGACGCGTTTTTTAACTTTAAAATTAGGTACCTCTATAAATCAGAATTTGTTCTTAACTTGTTTAAATTTGTCATGCTTTCATCAGTTTGGGAAATTAGTTCGAGAGGAATAAGTTTTTCTCGAGTGAACCGCATACTGTATTACAAATTTAGAATAAAGCTCCACAGACTAGAGCCCTATTCCACAAACGATTCTACACTCCCCACTCCTCACTTGCTCATATCCAGTATTTTATTGAGGGGTGCTTAGGGAATTAGGTCAACCACTAGGGGGTATGGTAGGGCCTGTACTAAAGCATTGGAAATCCATTTACCAACCATCGAAGATCAAGGGTTTAGGAAATTAGTTCGAGAGGAATAAGTTTTTCTCGAGTGAACCGCATACTGTATTACAAATTTAGAAATTTAGCTCCACAGACTAGAGCCCTATTCCACAAACGATTCTACACTCCCCACTCCTCACTTGCTCATATCCAGTATTTTATTGAGGGGTGCATTACAAATTTAGAATAAAGCTTCACAGACTAGAGCCCTATTCCACAAACGACTCCCCACTCCTCACTTGCTCATATCCAGTATTTTATTGAGGGGTGCGTAGGGAATTAGGTCAACCACTAGGGGGTATGGTAGGGCCTGTACTAAACCATTGGAAATCCATTTACCAACCATCGAAGATCAAGGGTTCAGTTTCCGAAAGGAAACAACCATTGGAAATTCATTTACCAACCATCGAAGATCAAGGGTTCAGTTTCCGAAAGGAAATCGGTTCCGTTTCCAAAAGGTAACCTTAAGCTTGAAGAAAATTCTGCAGACAAATCTTAGAAAATTTGAGGAAAACTCGCGTCGTCTCTATGGAATTACGACCAGTGTGCTTACTGGCTTAGGTTCATCACCTAGTCAGTCTCACCTTGGGAGTAATTGTGACATTTTTGACTCACAACTCATGAGCGAGTCAATTGCTAATTGCCAGGCGACATAATTGCTCATCAAAACGCCTCCTTACTCGAAGTCATCAGCGAGAATCAACAGAAATTATCCTGTTATTATGTAGAAAAATGTGTTAAACACAGGATAACATAACCATAACAGACATAGTCTCGTCTCTATGGAATTACGACCAGCGTGCTTACTGGCTTAGGTTCATCACCTAGTCAGTCTCACCTTGAGAGTAACTGTCACATTTGTGACTCACAACTCATGAGTGAGTCAATTGCCAGGCGACATAATTGCCCATCAAAACGCCTCCTTACTTGAAGTCATCAGCGAGAATCAACAGAAATTATCCTGTTATTATGTAGAAAAATGTGTTAAACACAGGATAACATAACCATAACAGACATAACAGTCTACTCTCTGCGAGGAAACCTACCTAATTGAAAATTATTGAGAGAGCTGTCAACTTGACAGTGTCAAGTCAAACCTAAAGAAGGTAAATTAGGAAAAATGTTAACCATTTTTGATCCGTCAGACGTCTCACAACTCCAGTGTCAAGTCAAACCTAAAGAAGGTAAATTAGGAAAAATGTTAAGCATTTTTGATCCGTCAGACGTCTCACAACTCACAATGCATTAAATGCATGACGTCATTGATGTCTCACAATTTGGCACCATGAACTAGCTATTGACCTGAGCAGAGTCCCTGGGTACATCAACACGATGTACACCTTAAGATGTGTCCACACATAGTCGACCTCGTCGATCGATGCTTCATCGACGTCGACTGAACCCGTACACTGCCTCGACAACATACTCGTATGTAGATTCACCTCGTCGATCGACGAAGTGAATTTAGCAGTTATACACTGACAATTAAACCCCTTTAGAACGGGGTTTACCAAATCAGGATTGGGCTTAATACCCAGTTCAATCCAGAATTGAAGCTAACTCCGTGACAACATGCTCGTATGTAGATTCACCTCGTCGATCGACGAAGTGAATTTAGCAGTTATACATATACCTACTGACAATTAAACCCCTTTAGAACGGGGTTTACCAAATCAGGATTGGGCTTAATACCCAGTTCAATCCAGAATTGAAGCTAACTCCGACTGCGTAAAACGCGGTCTTGAAAATTGCTCGGACCTGAATCTCGTAGTACGTCGTCACTTATGAATGGACAATCAGTCGCGTCTTTGTTTTCTTTAATTGTTCTGTGTCAAACAAGTATTGTAGTCGAAGATCAAGTTCTATTCTTCTTGTAAACGCCTCCAATCTGCCTACGTGGTCACTTATGAATGGACAATCAGTCGAGTCTTTGTTTTCTTTAATTGTTCTGTGTCAAACAAGTATTGTAGTCGAAGATCAAGTTCTATTCTTCTTGTAAACGCCTCCAATCTGCGTCAATGTTCTACAGTGATTCCAATTCTTCATTGTTTTGCTTGTTACGGGACTGCGGGGTCAGAACTATTAATAGGTGCCCACATTTTCACAATCTGATGGTCAAGTTTAACAGAGGAACTAACACTTATGCTCGATCTGATGATCAGAGGAACTAAATTATGCTCAATCTGATGATCAGAGGAACTAACACTTATGCTCGATCTTACCACAGAAAGTTTTCAGCTAATCCAGAGTTTAAGAAATGGGTGAAGTCAAAGAAAACCGGTCACACTGTGGTAACACTCAGACTATCGAACAAATCTAGGTCTTTTTGACCCAACTCAGGGAACGTTTGTGGCGGAAAAGGCTTTCGACTTCATTCTTCAGACCGTCTGAGAGATCTAGAAGTCGGAAGTTCTGACAGACCTGGGTCGAACAAACCATGCTGGTGAGCCATTGCGTTTGTGAAGTGACGACACCCATTCCTACATGATGAGTGTGTAAGGTATGGAACTATCCATATGCCCATACAATACATAGAAGTGATAAACACTCCAGACCATATTCCTACTCATGCACAAATCATAATGATGAGCTAATGGATCAACCACTTGATAGAAGTTCATACACTTTGTATACAGACAGGCCGTTAGAACACGAACCATAGGAAATTAGTAAGGTTTGATAGAGGGAACTGTAGCTGATAGGGTCTTAGAGTCCCGAAAGCGAAGGGATAAGGAAGACGGGATATTAGAAAGTCAGCCTTTCAGAGGACCAACCTCATCTGTTCAGGATAAAAGCTCTTACAAGGTAGACGTTCTACCATCCAAGAGTGTTCGTTCAGGTTGTACCTATTATCGCAGTTTATCAGAAGCTAGCGGCGCGGTGATAGCACAGAATGCTAGCGGCGTGGTGATAGCACAGAATATATACCTCATTCATACTGCCAGGATAAAACTGAAAAGTTTCTTTACTCAGAAGATCTCCAATAGCGAGTTCAAATCCGCCAGTTTTGGATAGGTCCCGATGGGTGACCATCTGGGCAATTACGTACTGCTGTTTTGTCCCAGGCCCACTCAGGCTGTACCACTGTACCAGGTTAGAGTGAGGCGGGTAGCTTGTTACCGAATGGAGATTAAACCCCTGTCACTAAAAATCCCAACACCTATACGGTGCCAGACCCTTGAAAAATATTCTATAAGAACGTTGATAAGAAATGATCTTCATAAATCCTACCAAAGTGTCGAAAATTTTCCAAACATCTGACACTCATTTCTATCGAGCAAGTAAGGAGATGAACCATAAGAAGCTATTCATAGTAAACTGTATCGCATTCAAAATATTTTCATTCAATTGTTGTCGCTATCATTGAGAGAGAAATGTGAAAAGAAAAACCGAGAACGGAAAGAATGAGAAAATACTCGTAGGTAGAATATGAAGAAAAGGAGAAGAGGAAAGAAAATTTCACAAAAGAAACGAATAATGACAGAGCAATTCTGTCTGGAGTTTTATTCCTGGTAAAACTTGCGAGAGTAGCTGCTACCTGTTTGAATGGAAGACTGGAAATAGAAAGTCGGATAAGAGTATTTTATTTTTATTTTTTTTGTGGAAATAAAATTCTAACATTCAGAGACTTGTAAGGTGTTTTGAGCTTTACTACTTTTGCTTTTCTGAACTGAAACAGATTGTTTAAATACGAGTATACGTAGATAAATAAGTAGTACCTATTAGGTACAGTATAGGTACAAAGTATGTCAATATCTAATAATAATACTTAGCTAGAGGTAGGTACTTGTTTTTACTAGGTACATATCTATTTATACATATTACTTAGATAAGTGAGCTATTTTATTTATTTTAGTGTCTACCTATCTAGGTTTATCTTGGTCTTATTTTCGTCTGTAACTGGACCACCGTTATTGTGCTCTATGGTTTCAGATTTTTCTTTTGTCCTACTGCATCTCTGTCTTCATTGTTGATCATCTTATTCAGTTTCATTACTCTACTTATGTTTTTATCAACCTACTTTTTACTTTCCTTATCCTAATGGTATAGTATACAAAGTGTACCTAGCAGTCTTACCATATTATGGAACTATACGAGTAGTACTTATAGGAATGTTATTGTCTTTGATACTTTGATATCTTCTCTTGTTACATATTTTCCAATTATGGAGTTCGTTTTCAAGATGATCAAGCAACCGGTGAGATAAGTACATAAAGTGAAAGTCTTTGAAAAATTGTATTATCATCGGGAATTATTAAATTTATCCTGTCTTAGTACATGTTGTGAGTATAGGTCAGTAGATTGGGTTCCTTCATCAGTTCCTTGTTTCTTGAAATTGTTATCAGCTGGTCTTATACCTAGGTATTGTATGAGCAGTATGAGTGTATTAGTTTATTGTTTAGCAAAGTAGGTAACCATTAATTTATTGTTAATATTAGTTGTTTACCAAAGTAACCATTCTTGAATACCTAAGTACAATGAATTCATTGTTTACATCACCGAACAACTCAGGTGTAAAATCTGCTCCGATGATCACAGCTCTGTTGAACCTAAGATCTTGTTGATTATGATCCCATCATTCCTATTTATTGTCTTAGATACTTTGATATCTTCTCTTGTTACACATTTTCCAATAATGGAGTTCGTTTTCAAGATGATCAAGTAACCGGTGAGATATGTACATAAAGTGAAAGTCTTTGAAAAATTGTATTATCATCGGGGATTATTAACTTTATCCTGTCTTAGTACATGTTGTGAGTATAGGTCAGTAGATCGGGTTCCTTCATCAGTTGCTTGTTTCTTGAAATTATTATCAGCTGGGATTAACTTATTAACATGTCTTATACCTAGGTATTGTATGAGTAGGTATTAATTAATTGTTTAGCAAAATAGGTAACCATTAATTTATTGTTAATATTAGTTGTTTACCAAAGTAACCATTCTTGAAAACCTAAGTACAATGAATTCATTGTTTACATCACCGAACAACTCAGGTGTAAAATCTGCTCCGATAATCACAGCTCTGTTGAACCTAAGATCTTGTTGATTATGATCCCATCATTCCTATCTCTGATCGCATCTTCATTTTCAATGTGACCGTGTGACGTAATTCCGGTTGGAATTCCATCAATTTTTCCTCTTCTTCATCATTTTCTTACATCACTTCGGCTTCTGTTTCCATAATCGCGAGTGGTTTAATTGGTAATTCTGGTTGGAATTCCATCAATTTTTCCTCTTCTTCATCATTTTCTTACATCACTTTGGCTTCTGTTTCCATAATCGCGAGTGGTTTAATTGCGACGCAGTTGGATTAAATCATAAATTTTATTAGGAGCGATCGTTTTACCACATTTTAATTATTTAATACCTACTTATCTTACTGTCTGTTATCCTGACCTCATTGTTTGTTAAGTAATGACCACAGGTAGATTATTGTTGTTGATGAACTCATATTATGCAGATTATGTAGAAAAATAAATATACGAATTACCTATTATTTAATCTGTTTACCCATTATTAACATTATTTGTTTACCAAAGTTTACCCAAAGAGACCCATTATTTAAAGAACCAATAAAATTACCGATGACCAATCACAAATCGACCATTCACAAGTACCTACTTCCTATATTAGGAGCGATCGTTTTACCACATTATTTTAATTATTTAATACCTACTTATCTTACTGTCTGATATCCTGACCTCATTGTTTGTTAAGTAATGACCACAGGTAGATTATTGTTGTTGATGAACTCATATTATGCAGATTATGTAGAAAAATAAATATACGAATTACCTATTATTTAATCTGTTTACCCATTATTTGTTTACCAAAGTTTGCCCAAATCTCTTTACGCAAAGAGACCCATTATTTAAAGAACCAATAAAATAATTACCGATGACCAATCACAAATCGACCATTCACAAGTACCTACTTCCTACAGAGATATGCTATCTATTCAAACTATTCTTGTTTGCTGGTATTTAATAGGTCTCTTGTTCATAGATACTGCGAAACGCAGATTACGCAGGTTTATAAAAAGCCCAAATCTCTTTACGCAAAGAGACCCATTATTTAAAGAACCAATAAAATAATTACCGATGACCAATCACAAATCGACCATTCACAAGTACCTACTTCCTACAGAGATATGCTATCTATTCAAACTATTCTTGTTTGCTGGTATTTAATAGGTCTCTTGTTCATAGATACTGCGAAACGCAGATTACGCAGGTTTATAAAAATAATGTACCTATCTTAGAGACCTATTTTGTTTAACCACAAATCACCAGATACTCACAATGCCACTGATTGCTTCACAATCAAGTGGCGAAGGAAAAAGCTCAGTACGGGCAGTCTTTTCGGACTTAATGAGCGCAGGCCGGAGGTCCGTGTTCAATTCCCGGTGGGGTCAAAATTTTCCGGATCTGAGCTTGTGTTCCGTTGTGCATTCAGCCTCGTGAGTCGTGAGGACAATTGAGGAGCTATAACTTTAACCGAGTAGCGACCAGGATTATTGTATACCAGTGTAAAAATATCATTTTGTGAAAAATGGAAATTGATTTTAAAGACGACACTTAGTCGGTGACACCTAAGGAGGTAATTTCCGGTGTCTGACGGCCATCTTGCAAATCATCTCCGACACTGGTCCATGTAGGTGGATATAGCAAATCCTTCTTTGTTTTAAATATGATTAGTACAGACACAATATTCTCCAAATTGATTTTCGTAAATAGGTAGCTCTGGTAGAGTAGTAGGGTATCAGTATATTTCTCAACGTTGTTCTTGTACAACATTGGTTTATGTGGTTTTTCTCTATTCATTTCAATCATACGTTGGGATTAATGATTTCCTGACGAAAAAAAAAAAAACTGGGTTGTAGGTTTCCTAGATCAAATTGAGTTTAGTCTGTAAGTCTGTATTCTGAACAGTACTTATACTTACTTACATTTTGTATTACTTTTTGCTCACTTCAATTATTATTTTTCACTAGTGTAATTTACTGTGTTTGTGATGTTTTAATAATAATTGTGGTTCTAATAATTGTGGTATAATTATTATACCTATAGTGGAAGTGAAAAGGTACCAACTACCAATCTTATACGTATGAGCTATACGTATGGTTTCAAAGAGTATTAAATTATCTTCACAGAAGGAGGTATAGGTGGGTATACATATCTATTTAAACATATTACTTAGATAACTAGGTATTTTATTTATTTGAGTGTCTACCTATCTAGGTTTATCTTGGTCTTATTTTCGTCTGTAACTGGACCACCGTTATTGTGCTCTATGGTTTCAGATTTTTCTTTTGTCCTACTGCATCTCTGTCTTCATTGTTGATCGTCTTATTCAGTTTCATTACTCTACTTAGGTTTTTATCAACCTACTTTTTACTTTCCTTATCCTAATTGTATTGTATACAAAGTGTACCTAGCAGTCTTACCATATTATGGAACTATACGAGCAGTAGTTATAGGAATGTTATTGTCTTTGATATCTTCTCTTGTTACATAGTTTTCCAATAATAGAGTTCGTTTTCAAGATAATCAAGTGACCTGTGAGATACATGAAGTGAAAGTTTTTGAAAAATTGTGTACCATGGAAGTTCTTTTAAGTTAGGTATGTTTTATCATCGAGGATTATTGAATTTATCCTGTCTTAGTAGGTACATATTGTGGGTATAGGTCAGTACTCAGTAGATTGGGTTCCTTCATCAGTTCCTTGTTTCTTGAAATTATTATCAGCTGGGATTAACTTATTAACATGTCTCATACTTAGGTATTGTATGAGCAGGTATTAATTTATTGTTTAGCAAAGTAGGTAACCATTAATTTATTGTTAATATTAGTTGTTTACCAAAGTAACCATTCTTGAATACCTAAGTACAATGAATTCATTGTTTACATCACCGAACAACTCAGGTGTAAAATCTGCTCCGATGATCACAGCTCTGTTGAACCTAAGATCTTGTTGATTATGATCCCATCATTCCTATCTCTGATCGCATCTTCATTTTCAATGTGACCGTGTGACGTAATTCCGGTTGGAATTCCATCAATTTTTCCTCTTCTTCATCATTTTCTTACATCACTTCGGCTTCTGTTTCCATAATCGCGAGTGGTTTAATTGCGACGCAGTTGGATTTATTAGGAGCGATCGTTTTACCACATTATTTTAATTATTTAATACCTACTTATCTTACTGTCTGTTATCCTGACCTCATTGTTTGTTAAGTAATGACCACAGGTAGATTATTGTTGTTGATGAACTCATATTATGCAGATTATGTAGAAAAATAAATACGAATTACCTATTATTTAATCTGTTTACCCATTATTTGTTTACCAAAGTTTACCCAAATCTCTTTACCCAAAGAGACCCATTATTTAAAGAACCAATAAAATTACCGATGACCAATCACAAATCGACCATTCACAAGTACCTACTTCCTATTTTGTTTTATTATTATTAAGCACTATTATTATTATGTATAAACCACCAGGTACCTGGTACACCTACATACCTAAAGGTAGGTATTTAAAACTGTAACAATATTATTATTATGTACGTATATTACTCGTATCTTGTTTAAGTAAATAAGTACTCATCTAACCTACTGTTGACTTGAACAAGGATTCAGATATTGTGAACTTGGGAAAAAAATAATATTAATAAAAAGATTACCTATATCGAAAGAGGAATTGAAATTTTATACTTTAATATCAATTACCTATATTGAAATAACCATTGGCACTTATGGTGCAAGCAAGGATGAAATACCTCTCAAGATCTAAATTGAGGTGTTTATCTGTTTACCTATAGGCTGTAAGATTACGTATACGTACTTATAGTCAACAGTACCAAAAATGGTGCGGTCGATATGTACGTACTTATCATGAATAATGAATATCATGGTGAATAGGTATGGTATAGGTCAGGGATTTCCAAGTAGCGGTCCGCGGGCCACATGTGGCCTGCGAAGCTTTTTGCTGGGTCCCCTCGTGCTTCATATTTGCTGTTTTACTATGTGGTGGACTCCGAAAATGTGGAGTATCCACAGCCCCTTTAATAAAAACCTGAATACGGACCTGCTTTCCTTACTTCGCGAGTCGCGAGTACCTGCCAATGTAGCATATGGCCCGCACATCCCCTTTTTCTATTCGATTCTATTGAAACATATTTCCCAAGTACGTGACAATCTAGTAAGTTCTCTATTGCCATTTTTTTTTTTTTTTTCATCTTCTCTAAATCTCTTGTGCATGTTTGTCTCTATGTTGGTCAGGCTTTACTCTGTCGCTGGCACTAAAGCCTTATCCAGCGGGGTCTCAAAATTCTCAGATATTATAGGAAAACTCCTTTCCGTCTAGTACTTGTTGGTTGTTTCTCGTAACCTTAAACCAGTAATGTCGATTGCAAATATTTCAACGGGTTATTTTCTGGTGTTCTCGTGTTGACCCAGCACCTAAATGGGAAGTATTGTGTCTCTTCTCGCCCAGCAAAAAGCACGTGTTGTATTAAGTAGTAAATAGGTAGCCTATGTACCCTTAGGAATATTCAATTATCTTATGGACTTAACGGCCCAATTTTGGATCCACTGCACATTGCAATGCAGTATATTAGGTGTAACTCGTGTAGAAGAGGAATACATATTACTTCCCACTGTAAACATGCCCAGAATGAGTAATTATTGACAGACGGGGTGTTGTGTTTAAGTGAAGACTGAAGGTGAAGAACACATCCACAGTACAGCTGGTCAGCTACGAAACAAAACTGCCTATCTCCAGTACCTCTGGGGTAAAGGGACTTTTTAGTCTTATTCCAGCTGGATAAACAAGGTATACGGTATTGATCTATTCTATTCTATCTCACATGTTTTCTGTGCTGTCAGCTTTTTTTTCGTCTTCTTCTTCTTTTTCTTCTTCTTCTTCATGTGGTGTAGTTAGTTGATCTTCTCCTCCCTCTCCTCCTCCTCCTTTTTCTTCTTCTTGTTCTTCTTTCTCAAAATTTGGAAAACGGATGTTGTGCGAAATTGGATGATGAGCCATTTCGTTTGTGAAGTGACGACACCCTTTCCTACATGATGAGTGTGTAAGGTATCGAACTATCCAAATATTCCATACAATACGAACTATCCATATGCCCAGACAATACGAAGTGTTAAACACTCCAGACCATATTCCTACTCATGCACAAATCATAATGATGAGCTAATGGATCAATCACTTCATATAGAAGTTCATACAGTTTATACAGACAGGCCGTTAGAACACGGCCCATAAGTAATTGTTTCGAGAGGAATGGGTTTTTCTCGAGTAAACTGATTATGTATTAGAATAGTGCTCCACAGACGAGAGCCCTACTCCACGAACAACTGTACACTTCGCATTCCTAACATGTCTGAACTGGCCGTACTCACGTACGATCTGGGGAAGGACAAAGTTGTGAAACCAAATTCGTATTTTCCTTTCGGAAACCGAGACGAATTCTCTTCTTCTGAAGATCAATCATTTTTCCTCTTTTGAAGGAACAAGCTAAACCCGTCCCTCCGGGAAAATGATCGACTGAAGTGTTATCTAAAACTTTCTCCCTTAGAGTTCAAAGATCCTCGTGACAAATTTCAAGATCAGAGCTCTTTTGTGTGAGAAAATGTGAAAAAATCCCCCAAAAACCAGTTTTTTTTTTTGGTTTTTTGCTTTTTTTTGGACAAAATTTGCACCACCACTTTTGTGTTCCTGGTATAAAGACCTCTAATTTGATATAGGTATAGTCGACCAGGTTTGGATAAGTCCTTCTATGGGGACAGACAGACAGACAACGAAGCGAATACAATAGTCCGTCCCAATACCTTTTATTATTATCTACCATTGTAATTTAATAAAGGAAGGACGGACTAAAAAATGGGAATTAGTTCAACCATTAAGGGGCAAGGTAGCACCTGTACTAAACCACTGCATATCCAAGCTGGCGCATTCCCAACCATAGACAATCAATAGTTCAATTTCCTTCCGTTTCCGAAAGGTAAATTAAATACACCTTAAGTTTTGCAGATAAGTCTACAGACAAATCTTGGAAAATTTGAGTAAAAACTCGTCTCTATTGAAATATTGGAAACGATTACGACCAGTGTGCTTACTGACTAACTAGTCAGTTCATCACCTAGTCAGTCTCACCTTGAGAGTAATTGTCACATTTGTGACTCACAACTCATGAGCGAGTCAATTGCCAGGCGACATAATTGCCCATCAAAACGCCTCCTTACTGGAAGTCATCAGCGAGAATCAACAGAAATTATCCTGTTATTATGTAGAAAAATGTGTTAAACACAGGATAACATAACCATAACAGACATAACAGTCTAACTCTCTGCGAGGCAACCTACCTAATTGAAAATTATTGAGAGAGCTGTCAACTTGACAGTGTCAAGTCAAACCCAAAGAAAGCTAATGGGGAAAAATTTCAAGCATTTTTGATCAGTCAGATCGTAACCAAGTAAAGATGTATACAGGGTGGTTCGTGATTTGCGAACCACGCTTATATCTCAGAAACGGCTGGGAATTAAGGAATGAAATAAACGGCATCATGCTCTATGTTTAGAACACCGATGTAGAATGTTAATAGGTATACCTAATGAGTGCATTATTGATAGGGGTATCCTTTGTTACTATGCACTCTTGTTCTTTTCCTACGCCTTTTTCCGTGTTCAGACGGAGTCATCAGCCTCTCAATCAACCCTCGGGTGATCGCTTGGGGCTGACATTTGGTTTGGCTACAAAAAAAAGAGTGGATCAACTTCGCCCTTTACTATTTCCTTAGCAAGGCAAATTTCAGGATTTCAGGCTGGAATGATCCCTCTTTAAGTCCCCCAGTCAGACTAAGAGAGTCTACAAAAAATTCCATCATCAAAAGCGTTTGGCGAACCAAATTATTCGACATGAACCCCAAACATCCAAACCTAATTTTCAATATTTTCTTTTGAAAAAGGAAATGGGTTAGAGTTGCATATGTTTAGAACACCGATGTGGAATGTTAATAGGTATACCTAATGAGTGCATTATTGATAGAGGTATCCTTTGTTACTATGCACTCTTCTTCTTTTCCTATGCCTTTTTCCGTGTTCAGACGGGGTCATCAGCCTCTTAATCAACCCTGGGGTTGACATTTGGTTTGGCTAAAAAAAAAAGAATGGATCAACTTCGCCCTTTACTATTTCCTTAGCAAGGCAAATTTCAGGCTGGAATGATCCCTCTTTAAAGTCCCCCAGTCAGACTAAGATAGTCTACAAAAAATTCAATAATTAAAAGCGTTTGGCGAACCAAATTATTCGACATGAACCCCAAACATCCAAACCTAATTTTCAATATTGTCTTTTGAAAAAGGAAATGGGGTCGCTTCGGGAAACCAAAGTACAACATCGGGAAGACGAAGGTAATAAGGAATACGAGACACTCTTGACCTCAATACTCAATGTTCTCGTCCGTATTTCAAGTATTATTGATAGAAAAGGGTACGCCCGTTCACTGTGTTAATAAATAAATAAATAAATAAGACGAAGGTAATAAGGAATACGAGACACTCTTGACCTCAATACTCAATGTTCTCGTGCGTATTTCAAGTATTATTAATGGAGCACGGAGCTTCAAGACGGTGGAAGCGATAAAACAATGTCTGGCTAATAATAAAATTATTTTTTTCACTTCGGGAAACCAAAGAACAACATCGGGAAGACGAAGGTAATAAGGAATACGAGACACTCTTGACCTCAATACTCAATGTTCTCGTCCGTATTTCAAGTATTATTAATGGAGCACGGAGCTTCAAGACGGTGGAAGCGATAAAACAATGTCTGGCTAATAATAATATTATTTTTTTTTACACTAAACGATAATTGATTATGGGAATAAAATAATAAAGTTAATTAATTATGAAGGTAAGTTTGAGCAAATTATTTTGCCTGATTCTGGTTACCAATTAGGTTAGGACTCTTATCTGGCTGGGGGATTTTAAACAGGGAAGTTACCAGTCTGAAACTTACCTTGCTAAAGATATACCTAGCAAAGGTTGAGTGCCAAGGACAACCCTCTCGTTTTTTTTTTTTTTATTTTTACAATAGCACTTTTGATATTTCCTCTCTTCTCTATTTCTTCTTTTCACTAGATCTCTATCCTCTATCCATAGTATTAGAATACGCCTATTGTGTGCTATTGTAGTACACTTTTGTTCAAGTTGTAGGTATCTACTTTCTTTTTTCTTTTTCTGGATGATTTTATCGTACATTTGTCTGACACGTGTTCCATGTATTGTGTTTTGCCTGTGTGTACGTCCTTTTCTTTCTTCCTTTCCTTCTTCTTCTTCTTTTTCTTCTTCTTCTTTTTTTCTTCTTCTTCTTCTTCTTCTTCTTCTTATCTAGTTCTTTATCCGGTCGTGTGTCCTGTTAATATTATTGTTTGTTACAACTTTGTCTTTCATCTTGTTCTCCATACCATTTCCTTCTTCGACCAAGCTCAACTTGCCACGGTAGTCAATTTACACCTGTGAGAAGTGTCAGCACACTTGGTGTTGGAAATCATCAAGAATTTAGACTTCGAGAGTAACCCACTCAAAGACGTCAACCACTTTAATTCACACAAGAGGAATTGCATCAAAGATCAGTATAATATTCGTACACAGTAGATAATATTCGTACATACTCGTACATATTTATGACGTTGCGTTGGTATATCACCTGCTTTGGTGTGGCTAGGGCACTTGTGTGGTAAACACGAGGGCGTGGGTTCAATCCCAGATCTCAGATGCAAAAATTCCCGTAGAATTTAATAACCTAACAACATTGATGGTTGGGAAATCGTAGGATTGGCCCTTCGTTGGGAAACGATTATATCGTTAAGGAACATTGGCCAACGATAAGACAGCGCACCAACCCATACATTTTGCCAACCACCAAAATGAAACGTAAGGCCAACAATCGCCCAACCTAACAGAGGTCTCACAATTTGAGGCCATAAACTAACTATTGACCTGAGCAGAGTTTCTGGGTACCTACACCACCACGGTGCACACCTTAAGTCGTGTCCACACATAGTCGACGATCGATGTCGCGTCGACTGATCGACGAGGTCGACTATGTGTGGACACAGTTTTACACCACTATTCAGCGGCGATGGCATTTGGTGATCAATCCAGGATTGAAGCCAACTCTGACTTCGTAAAACGCGGTCTTGAAAATTGCTCGGACCTGAATCTCGTAGTACGTGGTCACTAACTTATGAATGGACAATCAGTCGAGTCTTTGTTTTCTTTAATTGTTCTGTGTCAAACAAGTATTGTAGTCGAAGATCAAGTTCTATTCTTCTTGTAAACGCCTCCAATCTGCGTCAATGTTCTACAGTGATTCAAATTCTTCATTGTTTTGCTTGTTACGGGACTGCGGGGTCAGAACTATTAATAGGTGCCCACACTTTCACAATCTGATGATCAAGTTTAACAGAGGAACTAACACTGATCTTACCACAGAGAGTTTTCAGTTAATCCAGAGTTTAAGAAATGGATGAAGTCAAAGAAAACCCGTGACACTGTGGTAACACTCCGACTATGGAAAAAACCTAGGTTCTTCGACCCAGGTCTGTCCGACTCAGGAAACATGTGTGGCGGAAAAAGTTTTCGACTTCATTCTTCAGACCGTCTGAGAGATCTAGAAGTCGGAAGTTCTGACAGACCTGGGTCGAACAAACCTAGGTTCGTCCTCTATTGGCCGGCCTGAAAGGGCGAAATGAATCGAATAAGGTAAGCGTTTACTCGATGATTTTCCTTTAGTGATATTGAATCAGTTCATAAATCAGTTCTTGTACGTCAAGTTGGCGTCAGCAACAGGGCAATTGGTACAAGTAGTTCTTTTATTATTTTCAAGCAGAACTCTCAAGGTATCTGTTGTCTCTGGCAGACTCTGGCTATACTAGGGCTTCTTTGCGTTAAAATCTCCTCAGGAAAGCGCGGTTCATAAATCTTGTAAGTCATGTTGGCGTCAGCATATCAGCAACACGGCAACTGGTACAAGTAGTTCTTTTATTATTTTAAAGCAGAACTCTCAAGGTATCTGTTGTCTCTGGCAGACTCTGGCTATACTAGGGCTTCTTTGCGTTAAAATCTCCTCAGGAAAGCGCGAGTTTACTCGAAGGTTTTCCTTTAGTGATATTGAATCGGTTCATAAATCTTGCACGTCAAGTGGGCATCAGCATATCAGCAACACGGCAACTGGTACATTCGTACATTTATTCTTTTCTTATTTTCAAGCAGAACTCTCAAGGTATCTATTGTCTCTGGCAGACTCTGGCTATACTAGGGCTTCTTTGCGTTAAAATCTCCTCAGGAAAGCGCGTAGGTTGGAACATTAGGCCTCATCAAATTATATTTGAGAGCAGCTTTACATTTCGCATAGGTACTATTAAAAAGTTCATCATATTGGGTGACTCAGAACCAGGTGACAAGTTCCTCCTGAAAAATTTCCAAGTGGTGATTTATCCTTCTCCCTAACGGCTTAAAGGTCTCTCCTTCAGCTCGTCTCATACCACCTTGTATATTAAATATTCAAACCAAAAGTTTCGGTAGAAGCCTTCAAGACTGAAGCAATTCCATGGTGAGCCATTATTTTTTTTCTCAATTTAAAATTTTATCTAGGTACAATTTTTTTCCTTTCTTTGTTTCGCTATACATTGTGAACATGTTTTTCTTATTTTCATTTTTCCCCTCTCTAGTCTATAGATTTTTCTTTTTGGATTTCGTTTTAGTTTCGTTATTAAGGTATCCAGATAATTACTTAGTTCTTTTTCTACTTCTTCGAAATTGTTATATAGCTAATATCTTCTACCAGTTTAGCTTGTTTGCAGTTGTTAGAGAACAGCCAAAAGTTTTATGTTCTTGGGCAAGAACAGCTATAAGTTCAATGTTCTTGGGTGAGAACAGCTATAAGTTCCATGTTCTTGGGCAAGAACAGCTATAAGTTCCATGTTCTTGAGTGAGAACAGCTATAAGTTCCATGTTCTTGAGTGAGAACATAATATTAATAAAAAGATTACCTTTATCGAAAGAGGAATTGAAATTTTATACTTTAATATCAATTACCTATGTTGAAATAACCATTGGCACTTATGGTGCAAGCAAGGATGAAATACCTCTCAAGATCTAAACTGATGTGTTTATCTGTTTACCTATAGGCTGTAAGATTACGTATACGTACTTATAGTCAACAGTACCAAAAATGGTACGGTCGATATGTACGTACTTATCATGAATAATGAATATCATGGTGAATAGGTAGGTATGGTATAGGTCAGGGATTTCCAAATAGCGGCCCGCGGGCCACATGTGGCATGCGAAGCTTTTTGGGTGGGTCCCCTCGGGCTTCAATTTGCTGTTTTACTATGTGGTACCGAAAATGTGGAACATCCACACCCCCTTCAATAAAAACCTGTATACGGGCCTGCTTTTCTGTGAATGTGGCTCGTGAAGTACCTGCCAATGTAGCATGTGGCCCGCACATACATGGAAGTTGGAAATCTCTGATATAGGTACCTACGTGAATAATCAGCAAAAAGCACGTGTTGTATTAGGTAGTAAATAGGTAGCCTATGTACCCTTAGGAATATTCAATTACCTTATGGACTTTAACGGCCCTATTTGGATCCACTGCACATTGCAATGCAGTATATTAGGTGTAACTCGTGTAGAAGAGGAATATACATATTACTTCCCACTGTAAACATGCCCAGAATGAGTAATTATTGACAGACGGGGTGTTGTGTTTAAGTGAAGAACACATCCACAGTACAGCTGGTCAGCTACGAAACAAAACTGCCTATCTCCAGTAAGGAATTTTTTATGTTAAGCATATTGAAATGCTTGTCACAAATATTGTTCCTCGATTATTACAACTAGATAAATTTTATGACTTGACTTGGACTCGAACTGCCAACCTCCAGATCCAAAGTCCAACGCGTTGACAACTGCACCACTGAGGTTGGTCCTTGAAGTAATGCGAAAGCGGTTCCAAGGTAGGTACAATCTTATTGTGAGGAGTGTCAGCACACTTGATGTTGGAAATCATCAAGAATTTAGACTTTGAGAGTAACCCACTCAAAGACGTCAACCACTTTAATTCACATAAGAGGAATTGCATCAAAGATCAGTATAATATTCGTACACAGTAGATAATATTCGTACATACTCGTACATATTTATGACGTTGCGTTGGAATTATGTTAAGCATATTTAAATGCTTGTCGCAAATATTGTTCCCCGATTATTACAACTAGATAAATTTTATGACTTGACTTGGACTCGAACTGCCAACCTCCAAATCCAAAGTCCAACGCGTTGACAACTGCACCACTGAGGTTGGTCCTTGAAGTAATGCGAAAGCGGTTCCAAGGTAGGTGACCAAGCTCAACTTGCCACGGTAGTCAGTTTACACCTGTGAGGAGTGTCAGCACACTTGGTGTTGGAAATCATCAAGAATTTAGACTTCGAGAGTAACCCACTCAAAGACGTCAACCACTTTAATTCACACAAGAGGAATTGCATCAAAGATCAGTATAATATTCGTACACAGTAGATAATATTCGTACATATTTATGACGTTGCGTTGGTATATCACCTGCTTTGGTGTGGCTAGGGCACTTGTGTGGTAAACACGAGGGCGTGGGTTCAATCCCAGATCTCAGATGCAAAAATTCCCGTAGAATTTAATAACCTAACAACATTGATGGTTGGGAAATCGTAGGATTGGCCCTTCGTTGGGAAACGATTATATCGTTAAGGAACATTGGCCAACGATAAGACAGCGCACCAACCCATACATTTTGCCAACCACCAAAATGAAACGTAAGGCCAACAATCGCCCAACCTAACATGTTGTTGGGATTATCGTCAGTTAGGACCAGGGAGTCTCACTAGAAATGGCTCGGAGTCGCTCACTTCCTGGGAACAATGGAAATTCCTGACACTTCCACCTAGCCTCCTGCTAAGTGTTAATAAACTCTGTCGTTCTATGCTCGATTCCCCCGGTACAAAGAAATGTACGAAAAATATTAGACAAGGTTCATCGATCCGATCTTATGTTCAGTGTAACAGAACTGATGGCTCCTATTTACTCAAATACCATCGGGATATTATAAACATAAACAGTATAAACACTCACTGTACAGAGTTTTTTTATTGTTATTTTAAAAGGTTTGATAGAGGGAACTGTAGCTGATAGGGTCTTAGAGTCCCGAAAGCGAAGGGATAAGGAAGACGGGATATTAGAAAGTCAGCCTTTCAGAGGACCAACCTCATCTGTTCAGGAAGCTAGCGGCGTGGTGATAGCACAAAATATACCTCATTCTTACTGCCAGGATAAAACTGAAAAGTCCCTTTACTCAGCAGATCTCCAATAGCAAGTTCAAAGCGCCAGTATTGGATAGGTCCCCATGGGTGACCAGTGACCATCTGGGCAATCACGTACTGCTGTTCTGTCCCAGCTGGGACAAAGGCCCACTCAGGCTGTACCAGGTTAGAGTGAGGCGGGTAGCTTGTTACCGAATGGAGATTAAACCCCCGTCACTAAAAATCCCAACACCTATACGGTGACAGACCCTTGAAAAATATTCTTCAAGTGTGGAGGGGACCTTCCCAGCTGGAGACAGATTTTCGAGGTGTTTGGCTTGTAATCTTAAATTAGGTACTATGTTTTTCTGTGGTTGATTCTCAGATCGCAAATATACACTTCATTAGGTATACTTCTACAAGAACGTTGATAAGATAATTATGATCTTCATAAATCCTACGAAAGTGTCGAAAATTTTCCAAACATCTCACACTCATTTCTATCGAGCAAGTACGGAGATGAACCATAAGAAGCTATTCAGAGTAAACTGTATGGCATTCAAAATATTTTCATTCAATTGTTGTCGCTATCATTGAGAGAGAAATGTGAAAAGAAGAACCCAGAACGGAAAGAATGAGAAAATACTCGTAGGTAGAATCTGAAGAAAAGGAGAAGAGGAAAGAAAATTTCACAAAAGAAACGAATAATGACAGAGCAATTCTGTCTGGAGTTTTATTCTTGGTAAAACTTGCGAGAGTAGCTGCTACCTGTTTGAATGGAAGACTAGAAATAGAAAGTCGGATAAGAGTATTTTATTTTTATTTTTTTATTATTTTTTTTTTTTGTGGAAATAAAATTCTAACATTCAGAGACTTGTAAGGTGTTTTGAGCTTTACTACTTTTGCTTTTCTGAACTGAAACAGACAAAACTAGGTTACAAAAGGGTATGTAATCATATGAGAGTCTAATACCGATAGGTTGGTACCTACTGTTTCTTCTTTTCTAATTCCTGTATTTGTCTCTTTGTTTCAGAAGTACCTGTTCATCGCTCTTCATTCTATCTAAACCTAAATGTGTTTCTTCTTTTCTAATTCCTGTATTTGTCTCTTTGTTTCAGAAGTACCTGTTCATCGCTCTTCATTCTATCTAAACCTAAATGAGAAATTTAGTTTTTTCTTTCTTTTTTTTGGTAACAATACCTTTAAAAATACTCGTACCTATGTAGTACTGATACCTAACATAAACAAATTTACCTGTAGAAAAAAAGTTGGTAACAATACCTTTAAAAATACTCGTACCTATGTAGTACTGATACCTAACATAAACAAATTTACCTGTAGAAAAAAAGTACCTAACAACACACATGATCCTTGTAAAAATTAACAATGATTAAAACAAATAATAACAGCATTAAGTTTAGAAACTACAACAGAAAATCTAGGAACCGACCCTCATCCTTGATTTTAACTGTCAATAAAAACAACAATGTTGTCGAAGTTAAAAATAGCAACAACGATACGGTCATTATCCCAAGACGATACTCGGAAAACTCACTCAATACAGTACCACAGAACGATGAGTTTCTGAGTGATATCAGTGCAAAGAATAAATCGATAAATAGTACGGATTGTAATGATCAGAATAAACCGGATAAAATAGTTAAAAAAGATCAATCTAGTCAAACATCATTGGATATCACAAATGTTTCAAACATTATCAAAAACTTTGAAGATAAACAAAATACATCTGTTCCAACTAAAATCGTACGAGAAAATTTAAACAATGTTTCTGTCAGATTCAAAGATAAAAGCAATTTCAAACATCCGCGCAATAATAATAAAAGACACTCGGATCATGTTCCTGATGTTATACATGACGCAACGTTACCTCAATACGAAGAAGACACAGCCATTAGTATCAACAATATACTAGATGCCATTAATGATAGTATTATTAACACCGATAGTGATAGTGATGATGAATATGAAAACACACTTCAGAATTACCGAAACCCTTACTATTATGTACGAACTCCTAACCAAAGTCTTGTGCAAAATAAATCAAGGAACTATACAAATTACAATACAAGTACAAATTACACCACCAACACAAATTATCCTCTCATGAAATCTAAAAGTGATAACACAATACTAAGCAACGATGAGCCTTGTAGTCAGATGAAATCCAAAGATGACATTCACATTAGTCCAGAAAATATAAATATCAAAGATACTGACAACACACCTAACACTAACACCAAAGAACCTAGTCCAGATCAGTTCCACAACCCTTTTGATATATTCAAAAACAATAGTACACCTCTGAACATAGGAAATAGTCATTATACTCAGAAGACGTTCAAATCTAGTATTAACAGACAGAAACCCAATGAAGTGGATAAACACCCGAGTGAGCACGAATACAAACACAAGGTCAGTCAGGAAACCAAAGCAAACAATCAAATCGATACAAATCAATCACCACTGGAGGAAAATAAAGCGTTCCTAATTAACAATAATAATTACATAGATAACCAAGTGAAAGTAAATCAGTCAGAGCCAGAAGGGGTATTCTGAACAGTACTTATACTTACTTACATTTTGCATTACTTTTTGCTCACTTCAATTATTATTTTTCACTAGTGTAATTTACTGTGTTTGTGATGTTTTAATAATAATTGTGATTCTAATAATTGTGGTATAATTATTATACCTATAGTGGAAGTGAAAAGGTACCAACTACCAATCCTTTACGTATGAGCTATACGTAGGTATATGGTTTCAAAGAGTATAAATTATCTTCACAGAAGGAGGTATAGGTGGGTATTTACATTTATTTTACCTTTTTTTTTGTCTGTAGGTACCTACCTACATTGGCATTGCTTAGAGTCGTAAAATTCTCAGCTTTCCTTACTCCTTATGTAGCAAGGAACCCAAATAATGTTTTAAAACATCTGTCTGTTGCGCTGATAGACCTATTTCTACCTTCTTTTACGAGAACATGATGAAATTTCTGTGATTGTATTCTACTCTCCATACGTAGTAGGTAGCTAGGGTTGGAGTTTAGGTTATTCCCAATTTGGATTGGAAAATGAGGGAGCCTAAGGTTGATGAAACAAAGTCAGGCTTTGTTTTATTGCAAAATAATAAGCAAGAATCAAATAGGTATGCCTGAGTGTAGAAACATATTTGACTGAGGAAAAAATATAGTACTTAATTACTAGATACTACCTATATTAGACAATTGAAGACTGAAATACTCGAGCTTTAAGTAGCGGACGAGAGAGACAAAGGAAGAATAGGAGGGAGAGAGAGAGAAAGAGAAAGCGATGGAAAAAAGAAACGAGAAATATCAGAGACAAAGAGAAGCGAGAGGCAAAATGAGGATAACAAACGGATAAAAAAAACAACTGCGTAAGAATAGGTATTTATGATTCACATATTTGCTATCTATGCAGGGTATGTAAGTCCACATATTAATATTCCATACCCATGAACTAGAAATCTGTAAATTTGTGTACCTTGAACAATTAGCAAATATTTATGATTTGTCCAAATGGAATTTACGAGAGTGTTGATATTGGAAAAATGGAGATACAAATCATTTTGAACATATTTTCGTAGTGTAACAGGTGTAACTCATATGTAACATATGTTTCAGTCATAATAGTCAGTCATACGTCATCTCCTAACCCTTGGAGGTCCATTATGTGGTCAAATTGTCAAACAATGAGCACCACACATTTTATTGAACTGAGGACACAGACTCTTGAAACTGCTGGAGAAAAGAAAAAAAAGAAGAAAAAGTTGCTTTCAAGCTCCATGTCTCATTCCCGCCTATCAGACCGTCTGAGAGGCCTGGGTCAGGAGCTTTTTCCGCCACATACATTCCAACGGTCTTTCACACGGTCTGAGTGTGAGTGACTGACATCAGGGGGGGATTGAACTTGTATCCTGTTTGCAAAACGAATGATTTCAAATTTCAAACAAAATTCGATTTCAAACAAAATTCGATATTGTATACATATATACCTAATTATATATATAAGTAGACTTTATTAATAAACCATTTGTGCATAAAAAAGAAACATCACATTAGGGAACCCCTGCTCCATCTTCCAAGTTAGAATAGGGGCTCTATTATTGCTGATCTCCTCCTTAACACTTGGTCTAAAACACATCCTTCTGAAAATAATCTGCTGGGAGGAGAGAGGAAAAGCCATCCTAATATCGATCTTCCTCTGTGTTATTGTCTCATTTGGAAAACCATGTCAAACAAATAAGCACGTCTTACCACATTTGCCCCGGAGGCATTCCAAGTTAAGATGCTGATTGAGTTTTACACAGTTTGCCAGTTTTCGCCTCCGGGTTTTGAGGAGATGGAATATTCCCAGTTTGGCTTTGGAAAATGAGAGAGTCACACAAGGGGTATGGAATATTTTGGGTTGGAGTTTAGCTTATTCCCAATTTGGGCTGGAAAATAAGGGAGCCTAAGGTTGATGAAACAAAGTCACAGTCAGGCTTTGTTTTATTGTAAAATAATAAGCCTGAATCAAATATGCCTAATTTGCCTGAGTGTAGAAATACCTACGAATGAGGAATAAATAAGGTAGGTACTTAGGTATTGGATACAATTGGAGTTGTAAGTAGCGGACGAGAGAGAGAGAGAGAGAAAGGGACGGAAAAAAAAAGAAATATCAGAGACAAAGAGAAGCGAGAGGCAAAATGAAGATAACAAACGGATATATTTTTTTTCTTGGAGGTTTTAGCTTATTCCCAGTTTGGGTTGGAAAATAAGGGAACATAAGATTGATGAAACAAAGTCAGGCTTTGTTTTATTGCAAAATAATAAGCAAGAATCAAATAGGTATATACCTGAGTGTAGAAACATATATGACTGAGGAAAAAATATAGTACTTAATTACTAAAAAAAGGAATTTTAATTGTGTTAAGCATAAATGCTTGTCACAAATGTCGTTCCCTGCTTAATGGCACTACGCTAAATTTTATGACTTGACTTGGACTCGAACCAGAACCACCAACCTCCAGATCCGAAGTCCACCGCGCTAACCACTGCACCACTGAGATTGGTTAATTACTAGATACTATAATTATTAGACAATTGAAGACTGAAATACTCGAGCTTTAAGTAGCGGACGAGAGAGACAAAGGAAGAATAGGAGAGAGAGAGAGAGAGAGAGAGAGAGAGAGAGAGAGAGAGCGCGATGGAAAAAAGAAACAAGAAATATCAGAGACAAAGAGAAGCGAGATGCAAAAAGAGGATAACAAACGGATATAGTTTTTTTCTAGGAGGGATGGCTTAGAGAAAGAAAGACGGGAATCACGGGAAGAGAGACAGGAAAAGACGGAGAGAAAGAGATAGAGGGAAAGAAAGAAAGACAGAGATAAGGAGGGAGGGAGAGAGAGAATAGATGGAGGGACGCTTAGCGTTGCACGAGCTTAGCGTTGTCTTTCTCACAACGACATTGTTTTTCCGTCACGTCTGTCGAAAAAGTTCTGTGATAAGTTCATTATTTTCGAATTCTATTCTACCTTATGCGTCTATGCATTGTTTTTCCGTCACGTCTGTCGAAAAAGTTCTGTGATAAGTTCATTATTTTCGAATTCTATTCTACCTTATGCGTCTATGTTCATATTTTAACATTTCCCAGAAGTGGAAAGCAAATAAACGATACCTAACTTTTGACATGAAATAATTGCTTACAGTAATGAGATAAGTCAGTATAAATTATTGAGATAGCATCAAGTTTTACGAAAATATGAAAGTGTACACCAATATAGTTATTTCTCTTTAGAATTTCCGGAAGGTAGATTTCTTCCTCTTCCAAAACTCTTGACGAGAAAAGAGACACTTGACAGCTTCATTAATTTCAATAGATTCAAGTCACACTGTATAAACTTTGGAAAAACAAGTATACAAAAGTTTGCATTTTTATCACTTAGTCAACAATAATGTTGTGCTTTCAAAGTCATTTGCAAAACTTTGAGCGTAGAACTTTTTAAGGAGTGTTTCTTAAGTATTTTACAGAGAAAACTTCGGCAAAGTAGTAAATATTTTCGTTTTGTTTGGCAAACAATAAGATCGAGAACTTGGTTTTGGAAATGAGTCTAATAAATTAAACATGAAGGGAGAACATCAATCAAGTGAATCAAGTCAGGGTTGTACTTCATCTAGGAAGAAAACGCTTTTGAAAAAACAATTTGCATTTAAATTTGAACGTGCCCTGTAGGGTTTTGTTTTCAAAGTGTTTCTCAAGTATTTTACAGAGAAAACTTCGGCAAAGTAGTAAATATTTTCGTTTTGTTTGGCAAACAATAAGATGGAGAACTTGGTTTTGGAAATGAGTCTAATAAATTAAACATGAAGGGAGAACATCAATCAAGTGAATCAAGCCAGGGTTGTACTTCATCTAGGAAGAAAACGCTTTGAAAAAACAATTTGCATTTAAATTTGAACGTTCCCTGTAGGGTTTTGTTTTCATACTGTCCATTAATTTCGTGCTAATTGATTTAGCACTATTGTATCACCAGATGTTTCAAATAGAATTGAGCATTCACAATTTTATTAAAAATGTTGAAACTCTTCACACTACACCAGTTAGAGCTGAACAGTTAATACAGTGACACCAATCTGTCACCAAAGTTTGGCCTTAGAGGTACCTACCAAATTTGAAGGTTGGAAACTGAGATGAACATAATGTTAAGAAATTGTCTATCCAAGAAGTACTTGCATTCAAGGAAAACGTTCAATATTGTAAATGTTTAAGAATCTCATGAGTGAAGGCTTTCTGAACGAAAAATAGAAATTCCAGAAAGGAAAGAAAACAAGAAAAGAATAAATGAAACAGCAAATAAAAACGCCTACCTACGTGTTTCTACGTCATACCTAAAATTTTGTAGATTTCTCCCTCAAGCAGAGAAGCAGCCTTCCTTGAAAATTTGAAGTAGAATTCCAGAAATCAAATTGATGTTGAATTGAACAAGAACATTATTGCTGACAGAAGAAAATTAGAAAGCATTGAAGAAGAAAGTAAAGTTATTGAAACAGAAAGGTATGGATAAAAAGAAGTTTGTTTTCATACTGTCCATTAATTTCGTGCTAAGCGATTTAGCACTATTGTATCACCAGATGTTTCAAATAGAATTGAACATTCACAATTTTATTAAAAATGTTGAAACTCTTCACACTACATCAGTTAGAGCTGAACAGTTAATAGTGACACCAATCTGTCTCCAAATCTTGGTCTTAGAGGTACCTACCAAATTTGAAGGTTGGAAACTGAGATGAACATCATGTTAAGAAATTGTCCATCCAAGAAGTAGTTGCATTCAAGGAAAACGTTCAATATTGTAAATGTTTAAGAATCTCATGAGTGAAGGCTTTCTGAACAAAAAATATCAGTTAGAGCTGAACAGTTAATACGTTAATAGTGACACCAATCTGTCACCAAATCTTGGTCTTAGAGGTACCTACCAAATTTGAAGGTTGGAAACTGAGATGAACATCATGTTAGGAAATTGTCTATCCAAGAAGTAGTTGCATTCAAGGAAAACGTTCAATATTGTAAATGTTTAAGAATCTCATGAGTGAAGGCTTTCTGAACAAAAAATAGAAATTCCAGAAAGGAAAGAAAACAAGAAAAGAATAAATGAAACAGCAAATAAAAACGCCTACGTGTTTCTACGTCATACCTAAAATTTTGTAGATTTCTCCCTCAAGCAGAGGAGCAGCCTTCCTTGAAAATTTGAAGTAGAATTCCAGAAATCAAATTGATGTTGAATTGAATAAGAACATTATTGCTGACAGAAGAAAATTAGAAAGCATTGAAGAAGAAAGTAAAGTTATTGAAACAGAAAGGTATGGATAAAAAGAAGAAGACGAGGAGGAGAGAAAGAGAAAGAAGAAGATGAAGAAGGAAAATATTGTCTAAAGAAAAGAAGAATAAAAGAAATCTCGTAATACCATTGGATACGATATTATTCTAACCTGTACGTACGTATGTACGTCAACCAAATACCAAAAATCGCCTGTTGTTTTAACAACATGCACATGCTGGAACACATCACAAAATAAATGGTCAGACGAGATGGTTGGTTTCATATACAGACCTACAAGATTTCAGAGTAAAATTGATATAACTTACCTACTTATTGTTTAAATACTTATACGTAGATAAATAAGTAGTACCTATTAGGTACAGTACAGGTACAGAGTATGCCAATATCTAACAATAATAATAGCTAGCCAGGTAGGTACTTGTTTTTACGAGGTACATATCTATTTAAACATATTACTTAGATAACTAGGTATTTTATTTATTTGAGTGTCTACCTATCTAGGTTTATCTTGGTCTTATTTTCGTCTGTAACTGGACCACCGTTATTGTGCTCTATGGTTTCAGATTTTTCTTTTGTCCTACTGCATCTCTGTCTTCATTGTTGATCGTCTTATTCAGTTTCATTACTCTACTTATGTTTTTATCAACCTACTTTTTACTTTCCTCATCCTAATAGTATAGTATACAAAGTCTACCTAGCAGTCTTACCATATTATGGAACTATACGAGTAGTACTTATAGGAATGTTATTGTCGTTATTTCTCTTTAGAATTTTCGAAAGGTAGATTTCTTCCTCTTCCAAAACTCTTGACGAGAAAAGAGACACTTGACAGCTTCATTAATTTCAATAGATTCAAGTCACACTGTATAAACTTTGGAAAAACAAGTATACAAAAGTTTGCATTTTTATCACTTAGTCAACAATAATGTTGTGCTTTCAAAGTCATTTGCAAAACTTTGAGCGTAGAACTTTTTAAGAAGTGTTTCTCAAGTATTTTACAGAGAAAACTTCGGCAAAGTAGTAAATATTTTCGTTTTGTTTGGCAAACAATAAGATGGAGAACTTGGTTTTGGAAATGAGTCTAATAAATTAAACATGAAGGGAGAACATCAATCAAGTGAATCAAGCCAGGGTTGTACTTCATCTAGGAAGAAAACGCTTTGAAAAAACAATTTGCATTTAAATTTGAACGTTCCCTGTAGGGTTTTGTTTTCATACTGTCCATTAATTTCGTGCTAAGCGATTTAGCACTATTGTATCACCAGATGTTTCAAATAGAATTGAGCTGAAATGCCGCCAACTGCAGCACCTATCCTAACCAAAAGTTTTGTGTTGCATCCTTGTTACATTTGTGGACTTCATATTTGTGGACTTCATACCAAATTTCATGTCTCTAGCTCATACCGTTCCCGAGATATTATTGAATTACACCGAAAACCGCCAAATTTTGTTGGAGGCAGAAGGACAGATAGACAGACAGACACACGGACCAATAGCTGAAACTTTGGATTTAGACTCTAGGGACCTCAAAACGTGTTTTGGCACTAAAAACTGACCATCGAAAATTTGACCCGAATACATTATCAAACTATTCTTGTTTGCTGGTATTTAATAGGTCTCTTGTTCATAGATACTGCGAAACGCAGATTACGCAGGTTTATAAAAATAATGTATATTTGAGACCTATTTTGTTTAACCACAAATCACCAGATACTCACAATGCCACTGATTGCTTCACAATCAAGTGGCGAAGGAAAAAGCTCAGTACGGGCAGTCTTTTCGGACTTAATGAGCGATTCCCGGTGGGGTCAAAATTTTCCGGATCTGAGCTTGTGTTCCGTTGTTCATTCAGCCTCGTGAGCCGTGAGGACGATTGAGGAGCTAACTTTAACCGAGTAGCGACCAGGATTGTTGTATACCAGTGTAAAAATATCATTTGTGAAAAATGGAAATTGATTTTAGAGAAGACACTTAGTCGGTGATGACACCTAAGGAGGTAATTTTCGGTGTCTGACGGACATCTTACAAATCATCTCCGACACTGGTCCATGTAGGTGGATATAGCAAATCCTTCTTTGTTTTAAATATGATTACCTAGTACAGACACAATATTCTCCAAATTGATTTTCGTAAATAGGTAGCTCTGGTAGAGTAGTATTAGGGTATCAGTATATTTCTCAATGTTGTTCTTGTACAACATTGGTTTATGTGGTTTTTCTCTATTCATTTCAATCATACGTTGGGATTAATGATTTCCTGACGAAAAAAAAAAAAAACTGGGTTGTAGGTTTCCTAGATCAAATTGAGTTTAGTCTGTATTCTGAACAGTACTTATACTTACTTACATTTTGTATTACTTTTTGCTCACTTCAATTATTATTATTTTTCACTAGTGTAATTTACTGTGTTTGTGATGTTTTAATAATAATTGTGGTTCTAATAATTGTGGTATAATTATTATACCTATAGTGGAAGTGAAAAGGTACCAACTACCAATCTTATACGTATGAGCTATACGTATGGTTTCAAAGAGTATTAAATTATCTTCACAGAAGGAGGTATAGGTGGGTATTTACATTTACCTTTTTTTTTGTCTGTACCTACCTACATTGGCATTGCTTAGAGTCGTAAAATTCTCAGCTTTCCTTACTCCTTATGTAGCAAGGAACCCAAATAATGTTTTAAAACATGTTGCGCTGATAGACCTACGAGAACATGATGAAATTTCTGTGATTGTATTCTTCTCTCCATACGTAGCTATCTATGCAGGGTATGTAAGTCCATATATTAATATTCCATACCCATGAACTAGAAATCTGTAAATTTGTGTACCTTGAACAATTGGCAAATATTTATGATTTGTCCAAATGGAATTTACGACAGTGTTGATAGTGGAAAAATGGAGATGCAAATCATTTTGAACATATTTTCGTAGTGTAACAGGTGTAACTCATATGTAACATATGTTTCAGTCATAATAGTCAGTCATACGTCATTAGGTAGCTATCTATGCAGGGTATGTAAGTCCATAATAATATTCCATACCCATGAACTAGAAATCTGTAAATTTGTGTACCTTGAACAATTGGCGAATAGGTATTTATGATTTGTCCAAATGGAATTTACGACAGTGTTGATAGTGGAAAAATGGAAATGCAAATCATTTTGAACATATTTCAGAAATGTAACAGGTGTAACTCATATGTAACATATTATGTTTCAGTCATAATAGTCAGTCATACGTCATAAATTCTACCGTAGCTTCAATAAAACATGTTTTACCCTCTGTCAATATTTTTATGAGAGAGAACTGCTAACTTGCCAACACCCAATAAGAGTGAAGATTATTACGAGTATAAGAGCGGAGATTGTGGAGAATCTATCATTTATCTGCAAATTTAGGGCAAAACGACATGACTGATAAATTGTCGGCAATAAAAGTAAAAGGTTTAAAGATATGAGCGATAAAAATAATAAAAGAGAAAATATGGAGATTTACTGAAGAAAGCAGCAGGAGGCTATTTATCTTTAAACATTTGCCTTGATTCAACACATCTGCTATCAAATAATATGAGCATATTATAAATATGAACACTTGCTAAATTTAATATTAAATTATGAGTCCGTAGGTAGCAAAAGATTAGGCGAAAAATTTTAATTGCTAAGTGGGAGTTCATTTTAGGAAAAGAAGTTTGAGCTTCTAAACTAATCATCATAATCAAAATCCAACATCAATATTTCATGATGTTCTTAGTTTTGCAGACCCCAGTAAATTTTTGCACCTTGAACTTATTATTCTTAGTTTAATTCGATTTGTCTTCGACGAGCCATTGTCTAAATTTGATGTTATTATCACTTATAGGTATACCAAGCAGTATGGCTCGCAAATCTTCAAATCAACTAATAATGATAATCAAAATCCAACATCAATATTTCATGATGTTCTTAGTTTTTCAGACCCCAGTAAATTTTTGCACCTTGAACTTATTATTCTCAGTTTAATTCGATTTGTCTTCGACGAGCCATTGTCTAAATTTGATATTATTATCACTTATAGGTATACCAAGCAGTATGGCTCGCAAATCTTCAAATCATAACAGCGGTTCTCACAGGAACACGGATAATAAAGATCAGCAGCAACACATGTTGGAACCTAGTGCCAGCAATGAAAATTTCCAACATATCAAGATCCCCATCATTGAAGCCGAGGTTGCCAACAATCCCCAAGATGGCGGAGATTTCCCCAAAGTTTACGAAGAGAGATCAGCAGCAACACATGTTGGAACCTAGTGCCAGCAATGAAGATTTCCAACATATCAAGATCCCCATCATTGAAGCCGAGGTTGCCAACAATCCCCAAGATGGCGGAGATTTCCCCAAAGTTTACGAAGAGACCAACGATGATCCTGCTCCAGCTGAGAGTGAAGAGTTCCGCGCCCCTAGTGGTGAGTATGAAGCTCCAGAATATACACCTCCAAACTCAGGAGAAGTATTCGATGAGGACACCTTCCAGGACATTGTCAAGAGCGTGAAGATTCCCAACATCAAATTTTCAGGAACGGAGAAAGATTCAGACACGCCCATCGATCCTGATCTAAAAATTCAAGACGATACGCCGGAAATACCCGCCGAGCTGGTTGACATAAAAATCCCAACATCCATTCCAAAACCAAATGTGAAAATCAAAAAGAAATCCAAGAAAAAGAAGAAGAAGAAGAAAGCTTCTTACGAAGAACCAGAAGAGATAGAGATCAAGAAACCAAAGAAATCTCAGAGTAAACATAAAAGACCAACACACCTCCAAACTCAGGAGAAGTATTCGATGAGGACACCTTCCAGGACATTGTCAAGAGCGTGAAGATTCCCAACATCAAATTTTCAGGAACGGAGAAAGATTCAGACACGCCCATCGATCCTGATCTAAAAATTCAAGACGATACGCCGGAAATACCCGCCGAACTGGTTGACATTAAAATCCCAACATCCATTCCAAAACCAAATGTGAAAATCAAAAAGAAATCCAAGAAAAAGAAGAAGAAGAAAGCTTCTTACGAATGCCCATCGATCCTGATCTAAAAATTCAAGACGATACGCCGGAAATACCCGCCGAGCTGGTTGACATTAAAATTCCAACATCCATTCCAAAACCAAATGTGAAAATCAAAAAGAAATCCAAGAAAAAGAAGAAGAAGAAAGCTTCTTACGAAGAACCAGAAGAGATAGAGATCAAGAAACCAAAGAAATCTCAGAGTAAACATAAAAGACCAAGTCCATCTCTTCTTGTTAAGTTCACAAATCTATTCTCATATTTTAATACACCATATTAGAGTGTATTATTTATTCAATCATTTTAGGTCTGTTACCAATTCCGACTTTTAATTAAGGAGAAAACGGTCTTCTCGGCCGTTCCTTCCAATTTGTTTGGTTTTCCAACAGACCGAAAAATTGAAGAAGAGGTACACCCTCGAACTATTCCTCCACTTGTCCTCTGAATATTTTATTTTTTAATTTTGATAATTTTAATTTTAGGACTAGATACTCCAAGGCCAGCCTCCTTTGTTCTTTTTGATGGTTTAAATAATTTCTCACAACGGATGGGTGAATTGTTGAACCCAAACGGCATTTGGTCTGATTCGAAGTATCCCATTTTATTTATTTCAACTTTCAAAAAGTGGCAGTGGGGCTTGGTCTAATATTAGATATGTATAGGAGAGAACCACATAGCTCGTCAAGGAGATGGTTGTTTTTTTCTTTATTAAATTTATCGAAATGTTGTTTGTTCACTTTATTCGATGGGTCAGAGGCGATGGACCAATAAGAATCAAGGGCGTACGTTAACAAAAGGGTAACCATGGTGTTTTTCTCACATTTTGTTTCTCAACATTGTCGGATTATGTGATGTTGCTTGTCTAGCGCACTCGCAAAGATAATTGATTCGTTTTCACGGTATGGTTCCATGACTGGTCGCGTAATAGATTCATACTATTCGTCAATTAGTGAAAATTGCAAGATGTGAATGAATAGGTAAATAGAGCAGGAAAATGTTACGTAAGTCTCTACTGTTAAAAACAATTAGAATAGTAGAGCTGTAGAGTATAAATCGGATATCTTGTGAGAATCTTAGGGTCGGGCGAGCCAAAATTGGAGTTTAAGCTCGGTTTAGGTAAGTTGAACTATAATTTTATTGGTTACAGCTTTCTAGGTGTTGTGGTTCTAGAGATAGAGCGATCAGTGTGTGAACTATGAAATGTGAAATGTGAATGAGTGAATGGATCTCGTTCTTTATTAAATTTATCGAAATGTTGTTTGTTCACTTTATTCGATGGGTCAGAGGCGATGGACCAACAACAACAAGGGCGTACGTTAACAAAAGGGTAACCATGGTGTTTTTCTCACATTTTGTTTCTCAACATTGTCGGATTATGTGACGTTGCTTGTCTAGCGCACTCGCAAAGATAATTGATTCGTTTTCACGGTATGGTTCCATGACTGGTCGCGTAATAGATTCATACTATTCGCTTTCCATTTAAATTTGCTAAATGGGGTCAATCTATTTAATTTCCAAGTTTTAACCTGATTAATCCGGCCAATAAAGTTCCAAATTCAAAATCATTATTGATCGCCTCTGACAATGCACTCAATAACGTGAACTAAACTACTTGTAGTTCTTATCAAGAAAACATTAGGGTGTAGAAGTTCCTAAATAGAATTGCACTCAACTCTCCATTGCACCCACTAAGGTAATCACTTTGATTTCAACAGGCAGCACTCTATCTTGAAACTTCTTCCTTCCCTTGACCAAACACTAGTATATTTTTCAATGAAAAAGATACATTTGAGCCATTGAACAAAAGGTATATGTTTTGCAAGAAAGTTCATTGTTTGGTCACAAACTGGTAAGCAGAAGGCAAACGAGTCCAAATTTTGTTTTCTTTCCTAAAAAAAAACTTAAGCGTCCGGTAAATGAACGGCATTTTTCGGCATCGAGTTGTTGGTAATTTTGTCTAATATTGAGCAAATATTGCTCGTATTGCCAGGACTGGTGTTCATACATATTGCGCGTCACAGCTTGCCAACGTTATTGCTGATTGCTGGACAGTTATATTCAACAGTATTGCCGAAGTTCGCACAATATGTTGCCTTGTTGCTCGTTTATCCGACGCTTGACAACGTAGAAAAACTAAATTCTAGTTTTGATATTAATCACTGCCAATCATAGAGGACTTATTGTTTTCAAAACCAATTTACCTTCACTTGTACTCCTCCCTAATCCCATTATTTCCCAAGTGAAAATACGAGACGCCAGAAGGAGAAAATAAAAGACCGTGTTAGAAACAAAAGTCTACGAATTCGGCGATCCTGTGTTTGCGGGTTCGAAACCCGTCGAAGAAAAATAACTAAATTCATGCGAGTTTGTAATTTTCAACCATATTTATTTCTAACACATTGCTATCGAACAACTCTGGATTCTGAAATTTTCACTTTCCAACCAAAGAATTCATTCCTTTAAATTTTAAGAAAAAAAAGTACATTTTTTAAAATTAGATGTTTCTTAAGTATAAAATTTAATTAAATACATAGAAATAAGAAAGTATTTACACGAATAAGAAATATACTTGATAATATTTTAATCTCATTATATTTATATCATAACTAGGTTTTTTTTTTATTATTATTTCATTATATTAGATATAAATAACCATTATAAACTTTTGTTTTTAAGTATTCTTTTCTACTTTAAAAAAAAACATAAGTATTTTAAATTATTTTTTATTTCAGAATGTCCATTAAAGATCCTTGTAATAAAAAAAGAACTTGTGGTTATAAATACAAAATAGTATCGATCTGCCGTTTCATCAAATTTTACAGTTGGTTCAAAAGAGAAAAGGAGTCCAAGATGATCCAATACACACTTGTTTTAGATCGGTTTCAATGTTAGTTTTATTAAATACACTTGAAGACTCAAAGGATTGTGGTAAGGAATCACCATAAGTGGAATAAGTTTTGTCCAAATTGGAAGGTACTAAATTATCTAAAATTCTCACTTGAAAATGGTTATTGAATACTGAAACATAGGTAATACACGAAACGATATGAATTTGGAAAGGAAGCTCATTGGACATTCGTTGTATTGATTTGATTTTAGATTTTAGGTTTGCATGTAGAAATTCTCACTTGAAAATGGTTATTGAATACTGAAACATAAGTAATACACGAAACGATATGAATTTGGAAAGGAAGCTCATTGGACATTCGTTGTATTGATTTGATTTTAGATTTTAGGTTTGCATGTACATTGTCGATATTTTTCAGCTTCTCATTATTATTTTTTCTGTTGGATTACCTTTCAAATTTTATAATAATTATTAACTTTCTCAATATATTATAAATGTAGACATTAAAAATTCCGAGTGTGTTTTCTGAGTTTTATTTCAAATTCTTACCATCTTTTCAGAAATATGTATAGGGAATATGGATGTCCTTATTCACCTATGTATAGGTACAAATTCACAAGGTAACAAATGCGGCAGTAAAATAATAATAAAAACCAATCAACGGCACACTAATTAAGAAAATATCGTACATGTAGGTAATAAATCAAACGATTAAAAATAAAAATCACAGCATGATAAAAAGAAAGTAGAAGCTTTAGGCAGTTAGGGAAGGAAATAAGCATCGCGACGTACCTATCTAACAAAGAGCCAACCAATACTGGAAGAGTGCCATTCTAAAAATCGGATAGTAAAGTCTAAAAATCGGATAGTCTAAAAATCGGATAGTATTGGGCTTATACATATCACGATTTTATCCTGTTTGTAATGGTATCCGAATGGATCTAAATGCATGATCCCCTCGTAATGAGAACTCAGTTACTAGAAAGTAGAAGCTTTAGGCAGTTAGGGAATGAAATAAGCATCGCGACGTACCTATCTAACAAACAGTCAACCAATACTGGAAGAGTGCCATTCTAAAAATCGGATAGTAAAGTCTAAAAATCGGATAGTAAAGTCTAAAAATCGGATAGTATTGGGCTTACCTATACATATCACGATTTTATCCTGTTTGTAATGGTGTCCGAATGGATCTAAATGCATGATCCCCTCGTAATGAGAACTCAGTTACTCATGGTCGGTTCAACAAAGTGAGTTTAAATTAAACTCGGTTTAAGTTTAACTCTTGGATTAAACAATCTGATTGGCTGGCGAGAGTTTACTCTAGGGCCGAGAGTCCAAACTGCAATGTACCGGGGAAGGATGCTCCAAATTTATGGAGCCTGGCCTACAGTACGTTAAGTTTAACTCTTGGATTAAACAATCTGATTGGCTACTCTGGCGAGAGTTTACTCTAGGGCCGAGAGTCCAAACTGCAATGTACCGGGGAAGGATGCTCCAAATTTATGGAGCCTGGCCTACAGTACAGGAGAAAAATTGAGCTCGAGGAGGGATTCGGGCGCCTTGCCGCCCCCTTCAGTACGGCCCTACCACTCGGCCACAGCTGCTTATCTGACCTTAGTCAACCGGGTAGGGGTGTCCTTACACGTCAGGGTTGTCCTCACATATCAGGGGTGTCTTCATATGTCTACAAGTCACCGTTTCCTTCTCTGATTGACTGTAGAAGTGTATTTAATAAAACTAACATTGAAACCGATCTAAAACAAGTGTGTATTGGATCATCTTGGACTCCTTTTCTCTTTTGAACCAACTGTAAAATTTGATGAAACGGCAGATCGATACTATTTTGTATTTATAACCACAAGTTCTTTTTTTATTACAAGGATCTTTAATGGACATTCTGAAATAAAAAATAATTTAAAATACTTATGTTTTTTTTTAAAGTAGAAAAGAATACTTAAAAACAAAAGTTTATAATGGTTATTTATATCTAATATAATGAAATAATAATAAAAAAAAAACCTAGTTATGATATAAATATAATGAGATTAAAATATTATCAAGTATATTTCTTATTCGTGTAAATACTTTCTTATTTCTATGTATTTAATTAAATTTTATACTTAAGAAACATCTAATTTTAAAAAATGTACTTTTTTTTCTTAAAATTTAAAGGAATGAATTCTTTGGTTGGAAAGTGAAAATTTCAGAATCCAGAGTTGTTCGATAGCAATGTGTTAGAAATAAATATGGTTGAAAATTACAAACTCGCATGAATTTAGTTATTTTTCTTCGACGGGTTTCGAACCCGCAAACACAGGATCGCCGAATTCGTAGACTTTTGTTTCTAACACGGTCTTTTATTTTCTCCTTCTGGCGTCTCGTATTTTCACTTGGGAAATAATGGGATTAGGGAGGAGTACAAGTGAAGGTAAATTGGTTTTGAAAACAATAAGTCCTCTATGATTGGCAGTGATTAATATCAAAACTAGAATTTAGTTTTTCTACGTTGTCAAGCGTCGGATAAACGAGCAACAAGGCAACATATTGTGCGGACTTCGGCAATACTGTTGAATAATACTGTCCAGCAATCAGCAATAACGTTGGCAAACTGTGACGCGCAATATGTATGAACACCAGTCCTGGCAATACGAGCAATATTTGCTCAATATTAGACAAAATTACCAAGAACTCGATGCCGAAAAATGCCGTTCGTTTACCGGACGCTCAAGTTTTTTTAGGAAAGAAAACAAAATTTGGACTCGTTTGCCTTCTGCTTACCAGTTTGTGACCAAACAATGAACTTTCTTGCAAAACATAACAAATAAGTTTTCTGAAAAGTGATCACTTGGTGTCCCAAGTTTTTCTTTCCTTTGCTGAAAAGCTTGAAAACCTTTTTTCCCTTAGTTGTAAATACGATAGTGTTTTGAATTGCATATTTTATCTCTATGGATTACTGTTTTACTTTAAAGCATTAAGTTTTATTATACCAAATAAATTTTCTGAAAAGTGATCACTTGATGTCCAAAGTTTTTTCTTTCCTTTGCTGAAAAGCTTGAAAACCTTTTTACCTTAGTTGTAAATACGATAGTGTTTTGAATTGCATATTTTATCTCTATGGATTACTGTTTTACTTTAAAGCATTAAGTTTTATTATAAGTATTTTTTAGAGCTCCTCCAATATTTATTGTGATACCTATACCAGATTAGACTCACTCCTTTTCACACGATATTCTTTTCTTTTTTGTTTCTGAACAAAATACTTTCATAAGGCAGTCGACCAAACAGAATAAGTATCTATTAAATCTGGAAAAGTAATATTATAGTTCCAATTATTACAGGTGAAGATAAATTGAAACATCCCCAGAAATAGATTGAAATATTCATTACCTGTAAAGGTAGAAATATGAATTTGAAAATTCACCATAAAGTCACATCTCGAAAGCAAGCGAAGCACCAAACTCTGGTTGGGGTATTAACTTCTTGCTCTTAGTGATAGAACCTAGTAGTCCCAGTATACTGAAGTCATGACCGGAATACAGCACCATCTTGTGATTAGGCTTGAGTGTACCTTTGGACTTGGCAGACATATTGTCCAGGATTTGTTTGAGCAGTGGACCTGGGAGAAATAGATTTATAGCTGTGTTTAGTAATAATGAGCTTTTTAGCCCTGCAAAAATGTCCCGGGTTAGACTTTTACTACCGACAAAAATTTGCACTCGAATTTCTACATTACTGATGTTGGCCAAAGGTTGTTCATGAAAAGTGAAAGGGCATTACGTTCTGGTATCACAGTGCTCTTAGGCTAGGGCATTTAATCCATCTGAGCTATTTATACTATTGTAAAGAATTTGCAGAATTCGCACTTGTAGATCTATTTGATTACCTGTGATCAGTCGCTTTTGTTCAGCCGTAGTAACAATCACATTCATGAGAATATCTAGAAATCCGAGTAATGTAGAATCATAGATTTCTGACACCCAATCAGGCAGCTTGAGTCCATCTGCTGCCTGGAAATAATCATCAAATCAGATATTATGTAGTTGATAATGGAATAGACACTTTTAGGGCTAAAAATCACCTATTTTAACTAAACGTTTTCTGTTGCATCCTTGTCACATTTGTGAACTACATACCAAATTTCAAGTTTCTAGCTCATACCGTTTCCGAGATATTGTTAAACTAGACCGAAAACAGCCAAAAAGCGGTAAAAAGCCGCCAACCAATGCACCGATCTTAACCAATTTTTTTCTTAATGGGTAATGTATTTCGTATTGCATACTTTCGTAACAATATCAGGCATTCATACGATTATGAAGAATTTTCCCCCGAGTTAAAATGTCGCCCAGTAGCCAAAAGCGGCTTGCGGCGGTAGCATCAACCATGATAAAACCAGGCATGGAATAGTCATACCTCAGATTTCAGGGCGTCTACCAGTAGTCCCAGATCAGCCACAGTCCGCACCTGCTCCCCACAGTGTGCCTCACAATAGGGGAACACCTCCTGAACTCGGCCCTCCTTCTTGGATACCAAATTTCAACTCTCTAGCTCTTACCGTTCTCGAGATATTTTGTTTACAGACAGACATACACACGGACCAATGGCTGAAACTTTGGATTTAGGCATTTAGGCTCTAGGAACCTCAAAACGTGTTTTGGCACTAAAAACTGACCATCGAAATTTTGACCCGATTACATTACTTTCCTTCCTATAGGATAAGGAAAGTAAAAACTGAATGGGTAATGTATTTCGTATTGCATACTTTCGTAACAATATCAGGCATTCATACGATTATGAAGAATTTTCCCCCGAGTTAAAATGTCGCCCAGTAGCCAAAAGCGGCTTGCGGCGGTAGCATCAACCATGATAAAACCAGGCATGGAATAGTCATACCTCAGATTTCAGGGCGTCTACCAGTAGTCCCAGATCAGCCACAGTCCGCACCTGCTCCCCACAGTGTGCCTCACAATAGGGGAACACCTCCTGAACTCGGCCTTCCTTCTTGAGAGTCTCTGTAGTTTTGTTGATTTGCTCATAGAATACCTGACTGTACCGCGGACATAGGCTGCCATGACCGAATATCTGAAATAAATACATAGAACGTAGTGGTTTAACAGAATAAGTAGTAGTTGTTGTAGCGGCTTCGGTTGTAGCCGATTGGTCATGGCAGAGTAAAGAAAGGATATCTTTTTTTTCTGACATACACCGGGGTGATAGTCTTTAGTCTCTAGGTAGTCACTAATGATGGTAGCCTTTTTTCAAGATTCGACGTCAATGGGGAAACCGTAAGCAATTTTTTGGAGTGATGAGCCTTGATGGATTTCCAACCATTCCAAAATCCATCGCTCCAACTTCTCGTCAATGTCATCAGAAGGTCCTGGGTTCGATTCCCACCATCGACAAAAATTTGTACTGGTTTTTCGATTGCAAATATTCCTACGGGTTACTTTTTGATGTTCTCGTGTTGACCCAGCACCAAAATGGGAAGTACCTATTGTGTCTCTTCTCGCCCATCTGATGTAGTCACTTGGTCCTACAACTTACCGAAGACTTATCCGGTGAATCTTCATGCACGGGGATAGGCTGCCAGGCTAGATGAGGATCCTCCTTCTTGAGAGTCTCTGTAGTCTTGTTGATTTGCTCATAGAATACCTGACTGTACCGCGGACATAGACTGCCATGACCGAATATCTGAAATAAATACATAGAACGTAGTGGTTTAACAGAATAAGTAGTAGTTATTGTAGCGGCTTCGGTTGTAGCCGATTGGTCATGGCAGAGTAAAGAAAGGATATATTTTTTTCTGACATACACCGGGGTGATAGTCTCTAGGTAGTCACTAATGATGGTAGCCCTTTTTCAAGATTCGACGTCAATGGGGAAACCGTAAGCAATTTTTTGGAGTGATGAGCCTTGATGGATTTCCAACCATTCCAAAATACATCACTCCAACTTCTCGTCAATGTCATTAGAAGGTCCCGGGTTCGATTCCCACCATCGACAAAAATTTGTACTGGTTACTTTTTGATGTTCTCGTGTTGACCCAGCACCAAAATGGGAAGTAGGTATTGTGTCTCTTATCGCCCATCCGATGTAGTCACTTGGTCCTACAACTTACCGAAGACTTATCCGGTGAATCTTCATGCACGGGGATAGGCTGCCAGGCTAGATGAGGATCTAAATGATGATAGCTGTCCACTGGAGGGTACATGCCGGCCAGTACCACTTGTGCTGTCATCAGTGTTCTATCTGAACTCGTACTGGTGCAGTATAGTTCATCCGATCTGAAGTTACGCCCTATAAATCCATCGTACATCTTACGCAGGACTTTGCCCTTCTGGTACATGTTCGCTTTGCCTTTCTGGTGGGAAAAGAAAAAAAAAGTATATTATAAGTAGTGCTTTATTTAGAGTCAGTTTAGAACAACTTGTTCGTTTAAAGTCCAGACTAAGACTAAGCCAGCCTAGTTAGCTTGGTTGCTAGCGCGTCTGTCTTGTAAGCGCTAGGCCGCGGGTTCGATTTCCACCCGGGGCGGATTTTATCTGGATAATATTCGTTCTCGGAACGGCTGGCTTTCTCCTATCCCGTCTTCCTTCTCTCTTCTATTTCGGGGCGATAAGACCTTAGCACTTACAGTTCCCTCTATCCAATCTCTTGAAAAAAAAAGAAGTAAGTATGAGTCACAATCACAACATATTGATAGTCGCATACAGAAGAATATTGATATTCATAGGTAATATAGATATGTACTTATACATTTGGATTCTTTTTCTTTGATTGGACGCAATAATTGCCTAACTCATGATGTATTTGTTTATGATAAATATGATTTTTGAAAGATGAGTGTTTCACCACCGCTGTTATTTCGTAGCAATGAAACAACTGCTATAGACTTAGAATATCACATCAATGTCCCTCATCTTATCGCCCATCTGAGGAAGGACATACTACGGGACGGGCATGCTACGACACAGACCAGAAACGTCTATAGCATCAGTTATTTCATTGCTATGAAAAAAAAAGCGGTGGTGAAACACTCATCTTAAAAAAGAGGGTTCTATTCCCGCCCAGGGCGGATTTTCTCCTAAATAGGTTCGTTCTCGGAACGGCTGGCTTTCTCCTATCCTGTATTCTTTCTCTCATCGCTTTCGAGACGATAAGACCTTAGCAGTTACAGTTCCCTCTATCAAACCTCTTCAAAAAAGTTACTCCATTATTTCAATAGAACTTGGATTGGTACGGTAGGTATGATATTTGGAATCGAACTTACTTTGGTGAGTTGTCCTACACCATCAGGGAACTTTCCTTTATACGGATCATTCTTGTAATGTACAAGTGGAGCTCTGTTACCATGCCGAAACACCTGGAAATAACAAGCTCTATTATAGTAGTGGTTTTCGCAAAATGTTATTAACCCGTTCTGGCATCTTGCAAAAAATAATGGTGAAAATGTCATTAACCATTTCATGCCCCAGAGAACTTTGTTCGGAAAAGGTCTTTATCCAGATAAGACTCGTTCCCGGAACGGAACGGCTGGCGACTGGTTTTCTATTAACCTTTTTTTTTTTGAGCTTTGATAGAAGGACTGTAACTGCTCAGGTCTTGTCCTGAAATCGAAGAGAAAAGGAAGACAGGATTGAAGAAATCTAGCCGTTCCGAGAACGAACATTATCCGTTCAGGGTAAAATCGGCCGCCGGGGCGGGAATCTAATCCAGGGCCTAGCGCTTACAAGACAGACGCACTACCAACCAAGCTAACTAGACTGGCTATCCTGTTCTTTTCTTAAAAACGCGATGCTTGCTCCAAGACAGATGGACTTCAATTCAGTTCTTTTGCTGGATCAAAATCAGTGTCAAGAAGTATGATTACTCCTATCGGGTGTAAAATGTTTCACTATTCCTCTGTGACTGGAGAGTGGCCTAAACAAATAGCAGGAATCGGGCTTTCAGGGAAACTATGGTCCACCGACCTACAAAAGAGACTAACCCCCACCAAGTCACTTACTTTGACCGTATACTGATTTGACTCGCTTCTGTACATCTCGAAAGCAAGCTCACGGACCAATGGCTGAAACTTTGGATTTAGGCTCTAGGGACCTCAAAACGTGTTTTGGCATCAAAAACTGACCCTGCCCTAGTACCGACCCAAGAGTAAATAAACAAACCATTCTAATGAATAGAAGGGTCCCCAACGGAGCACTGACCATAGTACTGACCCTCTCTGACCCTCGCAAAAAATGAAGAAATTGAGCTGAGTATTTCTTTCTGTGAGGGTCGATGGTTTTGTAGACATTTTTGGTAATCTTCTAACCTCAGAATTTTCAAGTGACCTGCACAACTGTGGGAATCTCCCCCAAAATAGAAAGGTAATACAAAGATTCTTACAATGCTGACGAACTCCAAAGTTTCTTTACTCTCCAACGCAGATGCGAACTCCAGATTACAAAGCAAGTACACAACCGCGGTGGCAGCGAGCAGTGATTGAAACATGGTTACTGGACGAAGGTTTTTAGAAAAAGAATTTATCAAACGAAAATTTTAAGGAAAATCTAAATATACACTTGCTTAAAACTGTAGAAAAATGAGTGATGTAGTTAGGTTTGAAAAATTCAATTTGATGGGAGATAAGATTTGATTAGGTATTCCATCAGATAATTGAATTTGTATTTTTTTTTCATTGCACACATCACAGAAATGATTACAACATCAGTGGTATAAATAAAATCAATCGGATAATGTTGACATACGTTATTAAATACAAATAAAAAAAATTAATCGGTCTTATTAACAAATTAAAAATTAAGGTAACATGTTTATCACAGAAGAGAAGAAGAAAAAAATGAATGGAAAGGAAAGAAAGAATGATTCATCATCAATATGTTCCTCTGATAACACTATCTCAAAGAACAACGACAAAGACCCAACCAATTGTTCCTATTTAGGTACAATACCTAGGTTATGTATTTCCACTCGAATTTCCACATTACTGATGTTGGCCAAAGGTTGTTCATGAAAAGTGAAAGGGCATTACGTTCTGGTATCACAGTGCTCTTAGGCTAGGGCATTTAATCCATCTGAGCTATTAATACTATTGTAAAGAATTTGCAGAATTCGCACTTGTAGATCTATTTGATTACCTGTGATCAGTCACCAACCTCAGTGGTGCAGTTGTTAACGCGTTGGACTTTGGATCTGGAGGTTGGTGGTTCGAGTCCAAGTCATGTCATGAAATTTATCTAGGTGAAATAATCGGGGAACGATGTTTGTGACAAGCATTTAAATATGCTTAACACAAATAAAATTCCTTTTTTTTTTTTACCTGTGATCAGTCGCTTTTGTTCAGCCGTAGTAACAATCACATTCATGAGAATATCTAGAAATCCGAGTAATGTAGAATCATAGATTTCTGACACCCAATCAGGCAGCTTGAGTCCATCTGCTGCCTGGAAATAATCATCAAATCAGATATTATGTAGTTAGTACAATAGGTACCTAGGTAATAGGTAAGCACTATTACCAGGTGCAGATATCTAGGTATCCACTACTCTTATCACCAGGTACTTAATCTGAAACAATGAGATCTGAAGTGGGTATTTCACCTCAAGGACTTCATCTCTTACTATCAGTGGAGTGTAGTGAGATTACAAAGGGGAAGCTTCATAGTTTATACTCATTTACAAGTCGACGACCCCAAATAGAAGAATTGGGATAAGGTCGAGTAAAGAGGAAGACTCATTTTCAGGTCCCAAAAGCCCAGCCCTCATAACTTTGTCCAATTTTGTTTCATGAGGATGAAAAAGAGCTAAAAACAATCTCCTAGCGGTCTCAGAATCCAAAATAACACCCGGGACTGGAATTTTTTAGAGAAAAAAAGTGGATTTCTTGAGCGATTCAAATGAAAACCTTTTTCATTTTATTTTTTAAAGTCCTTTATGTGGAATTGAGAAAGAACTTGCAATTTTCGGTAAGTGGTAAAAATCTTGGGAAGGGAAAAGGACGAAAATGGTGCTTCCCTAGCTTTTACGGACACGCCACTTCTGCAAACAATTTATTTATCTTTACCACAACTACTATATTATCCTTACAAAAACTATAGTATTATCTTTTTACAACAACTACTATAATATTATCCTTACAACAATCTAACTAACAATTCCTATGGTCTGGGTAATCGACCTGCTATTACCTATACAGTATACTCCTAGGTCAAATCGTTACAACTGGTTTGGTGCAACAAGAAGACAACTACAGAGGCAAGAACTCCAAGAACAAGGCCCGTATCACATTGTAAGCGTAGTCGCGCGACTTTAAGCTTTAATTATGAAAAAAAAAAAAAAAAAAAAAAAATCTGGTGTGGACATCACACGACTTTCCTTATCCTATTGAATGGTGCTTATTTGGGTGTTCTGTTGTAACATTTACAATATCTCTAACCGTTTAGTCGATAAAGCTGAAAACCGCCAAAAAACGGTCGAAACCCACCAAAAAGCGGTCAAAATACCGCCAACCGCAGCACCTATTTTAACCAAACGTTTTGTGTTGCATTCTTGTCACATTTGTGAACTACATACCAAATTTCAAGTCTTTAGCTTATACCGTTCCCGAGATATTGTTAAATTACACCGAAAACCGCCAAAAAGCGGTAAAATGCCGCCAACCGTTGCACCGATCCTAACCAAAAGTTTCGTGTCGCATCCTTGTCACATTTGACATCTAGATACCAAATTTCAACTCTCTAGCTCTTACCGTTCTCGAGATATTTTGTTTACAGACAGACATACACACGGACCAATGGCTGAAACTTTGGATTTAGGCATTTAGGCTCTAGGAACCTCAAAACGTGTTTTGGCACTAAAAACTGACCATCGAAATTTTGACCCGATTACATTACTTTCCTTCCTATAGGATAAGGAAAGTAAAAATAGATTTGGTTTTTCAGGCGAATACACCCTACTAAACTACGCGACTACGCGCCCAATGTAAGTAACACAATGGGGGGGAAAAATAGGTGTAATAAATGTGATGATGAGTATTTGCCGAAACAACTGATACGACAGTTATCTTCTAAAGACTTCTCAATTTAAGACACAAACTATCCCTTATTACGGCACAAAAACACACACACACACACACACACACACACACACACACACACACACACACACACACACACACACACACACACACACACACACACACACACACACACACACACACACACACACACACACACACACACACACACACACACACACACACACACACACACACACACACACACACACACACACACACACACACACACACACACACACACACACACACACACACACACACACACACACACACACACACACACACACACACACACACACACACACACACACACACACACACACACACACACACACACACACACACACACACACACACACACACACACACACACACACACACACACACACACACACACACACACACACACACACACACACACACACACACACACACACACACACACACACACACACACACACACACACACACAATCTAAAAATCAAAATTTTTGCCCATATTATATGAGGTTATTTATTTACCTATGTACAACTAGTTAGCGCACACTACTGTCGCAGAAATGACGTAAGTACCGGTGTGAGACGCGGGGTGTTTGCACTGTCGAGCCTTTGAACTGTCGGACCGATGTTTACTGGTAGCGTACGCAACACCAAAAGACTTGACAATATGGCAAACTCAATATACGCGAACTAAACAGAGGTGCTCCCCCAGTTCCGATGAAGTCAGGAAGTGTGGACCGGAGAGACGAGATTTAAATGAAGTTCTTTGTTTCAGTATGAGCTCTCGGTGTGTCCGATTTTATTGAAAAAAATACCGAAATGTTTCGAAACTCTGTTTCGTGACTTTCGTAATTAATACACTCAGAAGTTACATTACTTTCCTTCCTATAGGCTAAGGAAAGTAAAAATTAGTGATGGAGTGCCACAAGTTAGTAAAGTGTCGAGGAACCCAGTCACTCGATTGGGCTTAAGGGCACCCTCGTTCTTTTCTCAGGCCGGGCATAGCATTGTTTCGAACTCTTGACATTTGCGCACCTCTCGGCCCGCCGCTCGATTTGACAAAAATGTTCAACAAGGAATTTTGGCATTTTCTGTTTCGAACTCAAAGGTTCCATTGTTGCTTGATGAAACGATCATTGTTACGTGGGGTTCGCGTCGTGAGATTTGGTCAACCAAGACATTTAACAACGAATTGGCCTTTAATTTGACTGTTCCTTTGTTTGTTCCCTGATAACTTTTTTTTTTTTTTAAGAGGTTTGACAGAGGGAGCTGTAACTGCTATGGTCTTATCGTCCCGAAATCGAAGAGAGAAGGAAGACGGATAGGAGAAAGCCAGCCGTTCCGAAAACGAACATTATCCCATCAGGATAAAATCCGCCCAACTGTCGGACGGTTAGTCCAAATTTGATGAAATTCGAAAAACATATGTAGACTATTGTAGACGTCATGGAAATTTTCCCATTGGATTTCGGAATCGATAGGACATTTGGTACTCCCGGAGTTGGACAGCAAAGACCAACAATATTTTCGCCATTTTATTGTACCCTGCCTTCAATCACCCGATTGAATTGGTCGAAAATAATTTAGATCAATCCATTTAACTCTTGTTCTCAAAGAAAAATCATTACAAGACATATCAATAAGGTGTCTATTTCCTAGTATGGATGGATTGTCACAAAAGATCTAACCAGGTCGCAGTGACCAAGGGCGTTTATTAAAGCCGATGGCCCTACCTGACTGTGGAAACTTCACTAGCACCGATGAAACACAAGTTGGATTCTATGAGACTTTAGGGTCCATGAAACCCAAGTTCATGTCCATGAACTCTATGAAACTGTGAGTCCATAATATCAGAATTCAGTCTATATTTAGCTCTTTTAATTTCGCTTATTGTTCACACAGATGAAGTTTCCACAGTTCCTCGTAGGTATCTGCCAAATTCTACAAACTACCATGCTTTGTGATAAAATGTCTGGTGAAAGAGCAACAAAGTAAGACATTGACCGACAATATTTAGAACAAACAATACTCCGTTCCAAAAAGAACTTCGCTCATTTCATTTCCCTTAATAAGGAACCATAATATGGTTCACACAGATGAAGTTTCCACAGTTCCCGGTATCTGCCGAATTCTACAAACTACCATGCTTTGTGATAAAATGTCTGGTGAAAGAGCAACAAAGTAAGACATTAAACCGACAATATTTGCCGAAAAACTTTTAGGGCCAGTATGTCTCCAAAGAACACTAACTTTTTGGGGGGTCTTTTGGGGTAATCAAAAAATGTCTCAAAAAACCGTTCAACTAAGGAAATTTTGTTATTCTAAGGTCAGCTACTCAGGTTGTAACTCGAGTTATTTAACTCGGCAGTTATTTATATCTGTCAGATAGGTCGTAACGTGAGATGATTTAGGGCCAGTATGGCTCCAAAGAATACTAACTTTTTTGGGGGGTCTTAATCAAAAAATGTCTCAAAAAACCGTTCAACTAAGGAAATTTTGATATTCTAAGGTCAGCTACTCAGGTTGTAACTCGAGTTATTTAACTCGGCAGTTATTTATATCTGTCAGATAGGTCGTAACGTGAGATGCCAGTGTAAGATTAATAACTTCCAGGTACTCTGAACGAAATAGATGTTGGAATAGATGAAAGCATCATGATTGGTGCCTTATCTACACTACTTATGTCCTAGTCCTAGCCTAGATCATTGTAAAGGTCATTTCAATGTCGAATCTAATCCGATCGTTACGGTGCATTTGTTATTCAATCTGTGATCCACATGCATACATCATGATTGGTGCCTTATCTACACTAACTAGATATACTATACTTAGGTCCTAGATCATTGTAAAGGTCATTTCAATGTCGAATCTAATCCGATCGTTACGGTGCATTTGTTATTCAATCTGTGATCCACATGCATAGAGTTAATATACAATAATCCTGCCTGATGCACCCGAGAAAGGGCCCGTTCCTACTTGTCGTGAGTTTCGTCCGATTTTTTTCCGAATGTCCTGTAGGCAATATGATTTAAATGAGAGTGTTCCCACTTAGGCACGACACGATTTTTTTTCCGAACAAGTAGGAACAGGCCTTACGTGGTGTACTAATGAGCGCAGTCATCTTCGGATCTGGAGGTTGGTGGTTCGAGTTCAGCTCGGTTAAGTTCCTCTTTTCCCCCTCTACCCCCACATAACTTCATGTCTACTTTACCCATTAACCAATAAACTGATCAAACAAGCTTGAAATTTATTATTATTTAATACAACTATCTAATATTAAATTTATAAAACAACACCTAAAAAAAGCGGAAGAAATGTGCATGAGTTGTGAGATCATAAGAGAGAAAAGTGAGCATTAGATATTAGAGGAAGCAAGCGATAATCGTATTAACTTGTATGAAAAGAATAGCTAAAGTTATGAAAAGAAGGTGGAGTTCGTATTCCCTGGAAAATTAGACCGGGAGACAGACGACGAAATATTCTCCTTCTTTCTCCTCGCATCAGACAAACTTTCGAAAAAGGAGAACACAGAAGAAGAAAAGAAGAGGAAGAAGAAGAAGAAAACAAAATGGAGTACAAGTGCCTAACTACACATCTAATATTTTAACCTAACCTAGCCTTTCACAAAAAGCATAATTATCTAAAGACTAGTGTCTTTTGGATGTCAGCTGCAAAATGATTTAAAAAAATCAGACTAAAGAACCAGATTTTTTTAAGGGAAAAAATTGACTTTTGTAGGCTGAACGTCCACGGAGCAAATTAAAAAAAAAAAAAAACGTGGAGTTTGTATTCCCTGGAAAATTAGACCGGGAGACAGGCGACGAAATATTCTCCTTCTTTCTCCTCGCATCAGACAAACTTTCGAAAAAGGAGAACACAGAAGAAGAAAAGAAGAGGAATAAGAAGATAACAAAATGGAAATGGAGTACAAGTGCCTAACTACACATCTAATACTTTAACCTAACTAGCCTTTCACAAAAATCTAAAAATTTTACATGGGAGTCTAAAGACTAGTCTCTTTTGGATGTCAGCTGCAAAATGATTAAAAAAAAATCAGAATAAAGAACCAGAATCTTTGAAGGAAAAAAACGAACTGTTTTAAACTGAACTTCTACGGAGCAACTTGAAAAAAAAATAACATAATTATTATTGTGCTTCATATTTTCGGGGTCTTTTTACCAGGGTTCGAACCTCGTACCTCCACATTGGGAGTCAGTGTTCATAAGAGAGTTTCTCTTAACCACTCGACCATAGAGGAAGGCCAGGGGGTTCAATACAAGTTTCTACTCGTAAAATTCCACGCCGTGGGCGCTCAGCCTAGAAGTTCGATCCCTAAATGTCATTGGAGCTCACTAGGATTCTGCCGGCATATCTGAAATCGCGTCGCTTCAGAGCATACGCCATAAACACGCCGGTAGCGATAAGAACCATCGCTAAGGCGTTGATGATCATCGCTTCTTGTGGAAAACTGCCATACTGGTCGCTGAAAATGAGGAGGTGGACGAAATGAGGACGGGATAGTTGGGGATAACGAGTTGAACAATAACAGATAGAATAACGAATAAGAAATGAAAGAAGAATGAGAATAACACTTGACAAAACAAATTCAAGAAGTACGCATATCACTAGGGTTGCGTGAGGTTTTCCAGTGTTAAAATGTCTCGTTTGAAGTACATTACACGTGTAATGTGGAGAAGTAATTTTGGCATCTCCACTAACACATTAGTGGATGTAACCAAATACCCATAAACTAAGCATGTAAATTGAAGATTGTAATTTGGACATCTCCACCAACAAAATGATCAAAATTATGTGTCTAGGTATTAAAAGATCTATAGATAAATGTTTTTAATCCTAGTCTACAAGTTCATGTTGCATGTTGAAATTATTGTTAACTTCTGTGCATGCTCTCTCAATACCGAATGCACGAACCCTCAATACCGAATGATTTTTGTAAAAGATGCTCTCACTATTAGAGAGTTTTTGCACTGCTAATTTACGTGACGATAATTGAAACGTAAGACGCAAGTTGACCAAAACACGTATCTGCACATGCGCAGAAACAAGTTTTCGTCAAATAACGTTAAAGAGTTAAGTTAATGGGACGCTAATTTTGGTTGAAAAAAATCGCTAATGTTGAGAAATAAAATGTGTTTTTGCTTTACTTTCCACCCTAAGATGTTTCTATGAGAATATAAAATAACCCATTCTTATCCAATGGTCAAGTTTTTTCTTTACTTTCCTTAACCCCATGATGTTTTCCATGATAATAATTATGTAAATTAACCCATTCTTACCCAATGGTCAAGTAGACTCGTTGAGTGATTCCGGTCAGACAGGTAGCAATGGCCATCATGAAAGTGATTAACCCAAAGGATGCGCAGAAACAAAAGTTTTCGTCAAATAACGTTAAAGAGTTCAGTTAACGGGACGGGACGTTAATTTTGGTTACAAAAACTCTCTAATGAGTCTAATGTTAAAAAATAAAATGTGTTTTTGCTTTACTTTCCACCCTAAGATGTTTCTATCAGAATAAAACTTAACCGATTCTTACCCAATGGTCAAGTAGACTCGTTGAGTGATTCCGGTCAGACAGGTAGCAATGGCCATCATGAAAGTGATTAACCCAAAGGACGCATGAAGGGGTACCATGGCCGCCCGACATGCCGCAGTGGCGCCCTCACAACACAACAACACCAGGAATGAGAAGAAACCAACCACGAACTGTAAGTAGAAGAAACGCAACTAATAATATAGTATAACAAACTGAAATTAGAGGAAACGAAATTATATTGGTGGACATGAAATTGAAATTAGAGGAGATGGGATCTTATTAGTGGGCATGAAACTGAAATTAGAGGAGATGAAATTATATTGGTGGACATGGAATTGAAATTAGAGCAAACGAAATTATATTGGTGGACATTAACCTGAAATTAGAAGAAACGAAATTATATTGGTGGACAGAAAAGTGTCTGGCTGGGGTACGTTAAACAGGGAGTAGCTTAGTTTGGCAGGGGGACTTTAAACAGGGAGTATACCAGCCTGAATTTCCCTTGCTAAAGATATAGCAAAGGTTGAGTGCGAAGGGCATCCATCCACTTGTAATATTTGTGGCCAAAACCAAATGTCAGCCCAAAGTAATCACCCTAAGTTAGGGCTGATAGAGAGGCTGACGAAAAACACCGACCCCGTCTGTACACGGGAAGAGGTGAAGAAGAAGAAGAAGAAGAAGAAGAAGAAGAAGAAGAGGTGGACAGGAAAGTATTTTCAAAATATTCTGTCAAGGCATTTTCAACTGCTGGGCTTAACGAAACAACTTTAAGTATTTAGTATAAAATTAATAAAAATTATACATCTAAGCTGAGATTTTAAAAAGGGGGGAAAGAAAAAAAAAACTAACTAGTTCCAAAAGAAATTCAATAAACCTCTAAATAAAAATACAATAAAATTAACTTTTTGTTATAGTTAAAGGGACAAAAACCTTACAACAGACTAATGAGTAACATGGAACTCAGTAGACTTCTAAAATGGAGACATCTTGAAAGTAAAAGATGAAAATACCTTTTTTCTCTGTTCCATTGTTCGTTTGATTTATCTATCTAAAGATTCTAAGACCTTAAAATAGACAATAAAACCTAATATTATAAAGATACTTTCTCCCGCTAACAGACTAATGAGTAACATGGAACTCAGTAGACTTCTAAAATGGAGACATCTTGAAAGGAAAAGATGAAAAATAAATACCTTTTTTCTCTTTTTTAAAAAGGAATGTGGTAAAATAGTCTTCGGTATTGTTCGTTTGATTTATCTATCTAAAGATTCTAAGACCTTAAAATAGACAATAAAACCTAATATTATAAAGATACTTTCTCCCGCTAAATAATATAATTGATTTAAAGAAATGAAATAAAAAGTCAAATAATTCTGGTCAATTGATAAAATATTAAATTATAATTATGTTTGAAGCTATTGGTGTTAATCTGCTACTGAGCCTTGATAACTGAGCTTTAAAAAATTCTAATGAAAAAAATAATGGAAATTGTAAATCTTCTAAAGACAGAGATGATCATAGAGCGTCTACAGATTTTCACTGATTGAGAGTAAAGCAATGAAAGAGGTTTTTAGTTAAACTAGAGCTCCCAACACCCAGCACATGCTTTATCAAATTGGTATCCCAAAACCGCATTCGTTAAAATTCAGCACTATCAATACCTCTGAAAAAAAAATAATGGAAATTGTAAATCTTCTAAAGACAGAGATTATCATAGAGCGTCTACAGATTTTCACTGATTGAGAGTAAAGCAATGAAAGAGGTTTTTAGGTAAACTAGAGCTCCCAACACCCAGCACATGCTTTATCAAATTGGTATCCCAAAACCGCATTCGTTAAAATTCAGCACTATCAATACCTACATAACCAATCAAACCCAGTCTACCTATGCTAGAATTATAGTTGACTTTTTTTTTTAGTATGAACCAAGACAAGACTAACAAACTAGAACTAAAACAAATTTACTTCTTGAAAACAGATATTTAGAGCATACCAACAATTTTATTCGGTAGGCTCTGTTTTTTTTTTTTTTTTTTTGTATCCCAAAACCGCATTCGTTAAAATTCAGGACTATCAATACCTACATAACCAATCAAACCAGTCTACCTGTGATAGGATTATAGTTGACAATTTTTTTTTAGTATGAACCAAGACAAGACTAACAAACTAGAACTAAAACAAATTTACTTCTTGAAAGCAGATATTTAGAGCATACCTACAATTTTATTCAGTAGGTTCTGTTTTTTTTTTTTTTTTGTGCTGTTCGCGGAATGGACTTTCGAATACGTTTTATATTTTACCTTATGTACAAACAAAATAATTAAATATTAAAAGTTAAATCAAAATGATATTTAAAAAATGAAAATGACTGGATCGGATGAATGAAAAACTAAAAGAAATGAAGAGGTAAGGTATAAATGAAAGAGAATGGGTCCTTCTATTTTCTATTTGGGATAGAGCAGAAAAGTGGACGGGTGTTCTTTGACAGAAACATCTCAGACGAGACTTTTCTCTGTCGGATTTGGCCAGCATTCGTATCGCCAAGACGTTAAATAATTATATTGAAACCGATCTGACAATCGATTTCACTTTATGACTAGATCGAACTCTTACTTAAGATCAAGTTATGTATGACTTACACATTTCACTGGATTGAGGGATGTCATAACTTGGTCCTGAAGGACGTTGGAATTGGTATTGGTCTTTTACGATTTCATACTGCTTTGGAAATCCGGCATAGGTTGTGTTGGTGTGCCATTGGGATTCAAACGTCCTCTCAGGACCAAGATATGACGTCACTCTATCCAGTGTGATTATCAGGACTATAACATTAGTTGGTGTGCCATTGGGATTCAAACGTCCTCTCAGGACCAAGATATGACGTCACTCTATCCAGTGTGATTATCAGGACTATAACATTAGACTCCTACATTGTAGAAGACAGTCCTACACTGTGTGAAAAAAACAAGACAGTCCAACTTTCTGAAACTCCCGGTAGAGATACCGGGTACCCCAATTGAAAATAGTGAAAGACCCTTCGCCCAGCCCAACTTTGCGTTTCGCGCTACCAGGCAATTTAATATCTCTCCGCGCCCGTTGGTGTTGCTTCCTGATCCAACGGCGCAACCTTGGCCTAGAGGCGCTCGCTGAGTAGCGCTTCGCGGCTGTTCTTGAGCGCGTCGCGGTGTAGGAGGTAAGAGAACAAGATGCCCAAAGCGACCAACACCATGGCGAGTGCGTTGATTATAATCCCCTCCTGAGTCCAAGTCGAGTAGTCGTTACTGGAGGAACACAAGGGTGAAGAAGGGAAAGGAAGAATATTAGTGACAGAGTTGAAGAGAGGTGTGACCAACCGTGAGTGAAACAGAACTGTGCAAACTTCACTAGCACCCAGCCAGCCTAGTTAGCTTAGTCGGTAGTGCGTCTGCCTTGTAAGCGCTAGGCCGCGGGTTCGATTCCCGCCCGGGGCGGATTTTATCCTGGGACTGTGGAAACTTCACTAGCACCGATGAAACCCAAGTTGGACTTTATGAGACATTGGGTCCATGAAACCCAAGTTGGGCTCTTTGAAATTTTGGGTTCATGAAACCCAAAGCTGGACAATATAAAACTTTAGGTATATTATATCAGAAGTCAGTCCATATTCAACAGAACAAACAATACTCCGTTCCAAAAAGAACTGCGCTCATTTCATTTCCCTTATGGTTCACACAGATGAAGTTTCCACAGTTCCTCGTATCTGCCAAATTCTACAAACTACCATGCTTTGTGATAAAATGTCTGGTGAAAGAGCAACAAAGTAAGACATTGACCGACAATATTTGCCGAAAAACTTTTAGGGCCAGTATGGCTCCAAAGAATACTAACTTTTTTGGGGGTCTTTTGGGGTAATCGAAAAATGTCTCAAAAACCGTTCAACTAAGGAAATTTTGATATTCTAAGGTCAGCTACTCACGTTGTAACTCGAGTTATTTAACTCGGCAGTTATTTATATCTGTCAGATACGTCGTAACGTGAGATGCCAGTGTAAGATTAATAACTTCCAGGTACTCTGAACGAAATAGAGGTTGGGATAGATGAAAGCATCATGATTACTTTAAGTAAAAGGACACCATAAAACTGTCCATTAGGTAGAAGTTTCACAGAAAATAGAAAAAAAAAGTTAGGAGAGGAGAACAAGAAAGTTAAGTTTGTCTCAGTCTACATCCCAAAAGTTTGCAAAAACTTCCCACCGACGGCTTACTTTTCTTTCAGGGGGTTTAAAGGCCTCTATTACATAAAGCTCTAGGTAGGTAGGTACATAGTTTTTTTCTTACATCCTTCCTAGATACATATCCCTAGTAGGTATGTAGGTATATTTGAAAATTCCTTTTCTACCTTTCTTGCTAATCTTCGTTGTCCAAAGTTTATTTCACTTCAAGTTCTTCAATTTGGTTTTTCTTTTATTTTCGTCTCTTCCCCAGGCTAGAATGGCTGATTTTTCTAACCCCCCCCCCCATTCTATTCTATATCACTCGTACAATTCCATTCTGTATTGTTTTGTACAATTCCATTCGTACAATTTCATTCTGTATTGTTTTGTACAAAGCTTATGGTACCTGAGATCAATCAATGTGACTTCTCAATATTTAGCCTTAAGATACCATGTTATGTTAAGGCTAAACATTGAGAAATCACATTAATTCTATTCTATTCTACTCGTACAATTCTATTCTCGTATAGTTTTATTCTACTCGTACAATTCTGTTCTCGTATAGTTTTATTCTACTCGTACAATTCTATTCTCGTATAGTTTTATTCTACTCGTATAATTCTATTCTCGTATAGTTCTATTCTACTCGTACAATTCTATTCTCGTATAGTTTTATTCTACTCGTACAATTCTATTCTACTCGCCTGTAATCCAAACAGTCCCACGGTGATGAAGCCCATCCAACTATGCAGAGAGTAGAAGTGAGGTTGAGGCGGGTCCTGGACATTCTTATTCTCATAGATAGTCAGAGCGGCCAGAGCGATACAGGGAACGGCCAATGCATGGAGGATCGTGTGAAACAACTTCACCCAGATGTGACGGCAACACCGCGAAATCCGGTATAACAGCATGGCTGCAACACCGCAAAGAGGTAAATAAATTAAAACTAGTCGTGTTCTTCCGTCTTTTTTTCTGTTTACTATTATTGTCTACCGCGGCTGTTCTACTACCTAACCTCTTCTGGACTTTCAAGATAACAACGAGTGTCCATGATAATGTAAGTCTAATTAAGTTAAAACTAGTGACTCAGTGAACTAGTAGAACTCACTCAGAAAAAGGATCTCTACGCGGCCTACAATTGGCTTGTTCGATCCCAAGATCTAAATAGAAAATTTATGCGGTAACATTTTGGCCAAATTCCGTCCACCCCGTAGATATCACGTTTATCGTTCACCCTGTATACAACATAACATGTCTATTACACGGGACATCCTGAGGCTGGGAACTCTGGCCTGGGACTTATGTATGGCGGCTAATTTACATCGTGACAAACATTATGTTCGCAATTTATCTTCTGTCTATCTCGATTCCATGCAGATCTACCGTAGACCTCTATGTACACTATCTACATCTATCGTAGACCTCTATCTACATCTACAGAGCATACTTCCGTCTTCTAAACACTTTTCCATTTGATTTTTCTCAGTTTCATATCTGTCTCGCTACCAGGCTAGCAACGAGAAAATGTATGGGCTAGGAGCTAAGGATGTGTGTAACGACCCATCCTATACAATCAGACCTCAGAATAAGTAGGTACTGGCTAGAATGATGGGATCTAGAGTAAGTGTACCAGTTATTGGTCCATGTAAAAAACGTGCTAGTTATTGCCCCCTCAATGAGATCACGCCCCATAAGTACTACACAAAGGTTTTCAAAATCCAAAGTTATAAAAGAATGCTATCGCTCTTGATAACCTTGGATCTTGAAAATGATTGTGCAGAACAGACAAACCTATGGGACTAATAACTAATAAGTATAATAACTATAGCACGTTTTTAGATGGGCCAATAACTGACTGATACACTTCACTCCTAAAAATAAGGTAGAGCAAAACGTAGAAAGTAGAAATTGCTCGCAGTAACTTTTTTACGTGAACTGTCACCTAAAAAAAGCACACATATTTCGATTATCCACGAATATTTTTTCGACCGGCTGCTCTCTGGTGTTATCGTGTTAACCTAGCACCTAATTGGGGAGTATTGTCTCTTCATATCATCATATGTATGGTGACACTCTACGTTTCATTCATTCTTTGCGTAATCAATAATGCAAGAAAATTCATCTTGCGATACATTCAATTAGGTTCCTTTTAAGCAAATGGGGGCCTCATATAGGAGAAATATAGGTAATAGGCAACTATCTATACAGAAGGAAAAATCGCCACGTTATACCCACACGATTTATTACTATTGGCACGATTTACTTCATAGTTTGCATGAAAATACAAGAATGCATGAATGTGGAAGAATACTGGGATCACATCTTTAGAAATAATTATTACGTAATATTCAGTTCTTCAGGTGAGTTAAGATGAGTCTTCTCATCACCGTTTTTATTTGATGAAACAAATGTTAGACAAAAATCGTTACTTACAATTACCACTACGATCTTCGTTAGGTCTGTGTCGTAGCATGCCCATCCCGTAGTATCCCTCTCATCAGATAGGCGAGAAGAGACACAATACTTGCAGAGCTGACTGAATTATCAGCGAAGATGAGATGGGACATAAAGGTCTGATATGACCTTAGGAGTTAAGAACGGGCTACCGCCCAGGACGAACTTTATCCCTAAGTCCTTAACTTATATCTATGAGGTTCGTTCTCGGAACGATTGACTATCACCTAACCTGTCCTTCTTTTCGACTTCAGTTCCATAAGACCTCCGTCGCGTCGTTTCAGTTCACACGATCAAATTTTTAAGCCCGCCACTCTCGATGAGTTTTTTTTTTTTTTTTTTTTTTTTTTTTTTTTTTTTTTTTTTTTTTTTTTTTTTTTTTTTTCATAAATCATTTTTATTTATTTATGAACATAAAGAAGATTGATTGAGCATTCAAAAATTCAATTCGTGGGCATATTTTTTTTCTTCTCTAATTTTTTGTTAATATGTATATTTTTTTTTAATTTATATTATCTAGTTATTATTTTATTTTATTTTTTTTATTATTATTTTTTTTATTTATCGCATGTGATAGAACTCATCGTGAGTGGCGGGCTTTAAAAAAGGCCTGGTATCAGGACACCACCTTGGCAGTTGGGAAAGTGCTTAAGAAAGAAGAAGAAACTTACAGAATCCGCTGAGTGTAATGAATCCGAGAATCATCAAGCTGGGATGCAAGTTGAAATGCCTCTTCGGGTCTTCCGTCCAGGAGTAGCCACCTCGGTAGTGTATACTCCAGAAGATCACCAGTACTAGGGCGGCCAGGAGGAGTAAACAGGACAGGACAATGACCAGAATGTATTCCATCCAGTTGCAACCGGACAGCTCGTCATCGTCATCATAACTGCGGACTCTGGAACAGAAGAGGAACAAGAACATTTGGTCAGTAAGGTGGTCGATTTGACTTTCAGTCAGATCAATCCAATTCAGAATAACTTTAAGTTTTAAGGTGTGTCCACACATAGTCGACCGCCCGTCGCGTCGATCGATGTCGACTGAACCGTCCACACTGCCTCGACAACATACCTATATACCTAGATTTACCTCGTCAACCGCTATCGATCGATGTGACGGCCAGGCGACTATGTTTGGACACAGCTTTTAGAGTCTGTATCACAAATAGAAACAAGCTGGGCCCGTCCCTCCGGGAATTTTTTAGCTCGTAGTTTATTCGATTGTGATTAAAGAAAATCAGTACTTATGTACCTACCTAATTTGTTTAATATTCAGTTTATAATTATTCTTCATTTGATTTTTCGATTTTACTTTCATGTAATAATTTAAAATCAAGACTAGAGCCCGTTCTCCCTTTATTCCCAATATACCTGGAACAGAAGAGGGACAAGAACATTTGGTCAGTAAGGTGGTCGATTTGACTTTAAGCTCAAAAATAACTTAAAGCTATGTCCACTTGTCCACTTATAGTCGACCGCGTCGATCGATCGAGGTGAATCTATGTTGTCGAGACATTAACGGGGTCGACTATGTGTTAACAACTTAACACTGCTTTAGAGCCTGTATCACAAATAGAAAAAAGACAGCGACGAAGTGCTGATAGCATGTTGAATACACGAGTTCCCAACGGATCACTAAAGTTAAGCAACGTTACACGTGGTCAGTATCCGTATTGGTGACCATCTGGAAATAGCGCCTGCACCTAGGTAATATGTGTACTAGATAATTATTACAGCAGCAGCAGCACCGAGGAGGAAAATGCACAGGTAAAATAGGCCGGAAATCAGACTAACTAGAATGCAATGACATGTAAGAGGTAATAACCTACTGATGTCATCCACTAAATAACTAACTGCTAGAAGACTAGAGCTACTATGCATAGGTGGAAGTGGAAATAACCAAAGAGCAAACACCCTAGGTGTAAATAGAAAGTTAATAATATGTACTCCAAGTGTAAGTGGAAAGTAAGTCAGTGGGTGACACAGGCTTCAAATGCTATCAGCACTTGCTGACAGCTCAATGATGGATGTTCCTGTTCAAATCTAGTTCAGTTTTCAGTTCAATCAACTATGAAGAGTGGGAGTATCAGGTGTGAAGCTTATACCTATACCTATACAGAGCTCTTAGCAGAAATAAGTAATTCTATTTTATCTTCTGTCTATCTCGCTACTAGGCTAGGCTAGCAACGAGAAAATGTATGGGCTAGGAGCTAAGGATGTGTATAACGACCCATCCTATACAATCAGACCTCAGAATAAGTAGGTACTGGCTAGAATGATGGGATCTAGAGTAAGTGTACCAGTTATTGGTCTCTGGACAAAATTTGCACCACCATTTTCGTGTTTCTTTAATTTGATATTTAGGTCGACCAGGTTTGGATAAGTCCTTCTATGGGGAATTATTATTAATTAGAATTATTATTATTAAGTTCTTCTATGGGGACAGACTGACGGACTGACTGACTGACTGACTGACAGACAGACACTGAAGCGAATACAATAGTCCGTCCCTTATACCTTTTTTATTACTATTGTAATAATAAAGGGAGGACGGACTAAAAAGCCAGCGGCGCGGCGGTGATAGCATGTTGAATACACGAGTTCCCAACGGATCACTGAAGTTAAGCAACGTTACGCGTGGTCAGTATCCGTATTGGTGACCATCTAGAGATAGTACCTGTAGGTAATAGTTATGTACCTACTAGTTATTACAGTAACCGCAGCAGCACCACCACCACCACCGAGGAGGAAAATGCACAGAAATAGGCCGGAAGCCAGACTGACTAGAATGCAATGACATGTAAGAGGTAATAACCTATGCCATCCACTAAATAGATACCTACTAGGCAAATAGATATCAATTGATAGATAGCTACCAGAGAACTGAGCGACTATGTAATATGGCCATATAGGTGGAAATGGAAAGAACCAAATAGTGAATACTCTAAGTGTAAATAAATAGTAAATAGAAAGCTAATAATACTCTAGGTGTAAGTGGAAAGTAAGTCAGTGGGTGACACAGGCTTCAAATGCTATCAGCACTTGCTGACAGCTCAATGACGGATGTTCCTGTTCAAATCTAGTTCAGGTTTCAGTTCAATCAACTGTGAAGAGTGGGAGTATCAGGTGTGAAGCTTATACCTATACCTATAGGTACAGAGCTCTTAGCAGAAATAAGTAATTCTATATGTAAATACCTATGTAAAAAAAAAAAGTAGGTAGGTATAAGTCCCCCGTGGCAGTCGACACATCCCATTGGCTGGAACGATTTAGGATATTTATTTTAGAATAGATTACAATATACCCTGCTTATACTGCTAGAATGAGACTGAAAAGTCCCTTTACTCCCGCAGTCTAAACAAGGTCTTATGTATTTGGTATCTACAATAATTTTAAAATTGAATTACAAGTTTACAAAAAGACCTTTGCTTAACTTGAACAAAAGAACGAAAAAGAACAAATATATATGTATGTAAGTAGATATAAGACTCTATTAGAGAAGTTAGGAAGAAAAAAATGTCTGCCAAATTGTGGCACTTGGTGTTGGTGTCCTCGTAAAAAGACAATAGGAAGTTTATAATAATGAAATAAAATTATGGATAGATAAACACCTATACATCCAGCTTCCTACCTACTTTCCTATTTCAGTATATTTTCTCGTTTATTACTTTATTAGATACCTACACCTAGCTCCCTAACTATAAATACCTGTTTCAGTATATTTTCAATCAATTAGATAACTTAATCAACGAACAATTGATTAATAAAAATATAATTTCCCTCCAACACAAACGTAACCAACATTTCCTAAACTGAAGAAGAAAGGATTACCTACTGATTTCTTATGTAAGAATCACAACATTTATAGCTCCTGTTTCCATAATACAATTGAGATCTAGTCTGATTCTATGAAATCTATGTTATAATTGCTGCGTCTAATATCTGCAGCACTACAGGTACCCCTGGTAACCTATGTACCTATAATCTACTGAAACCCCACGCCTAGGTTTCTGAGAAGAAATCAGTTCTGAAAATTCGTTCCGTAGGTTCAGAATAGATTCCATGCATTGTTCTCTTTCAACGACTTATACCTGGGTTCCTATAGGTTGCGAGATAGGTACTGGGTAAGAACTACACGGGCGAATGTAAATTCCCCCGATTTCATGTAAATTCCCCGATTTCAAAATTACTTCCTGTAGGGTCATATGTAAATTCCCCCGATTACCAAAAAAAAGGGGTATATAATATATGTAAACTCCCCCGATGGTAGAGCCTACAGAAAAGTATTAAAAACACTTCAATTTCTTACTTTTAGTATAAAATTTATGAAAGGAAAATAAAATACATACACATTTCATTATTAAAGAAAGCCAAACTTATAATTTCTAAACACCAAAAGATTTTCACCACGCTCACTTGTCAGAAATTTAATAGTTGACATGATGATATCCGAAACCAAACTAATAGGTAATTAAAATGAAATGTCCAAATCATTGTTTATCACACATTTTCCTCTTTCTATCTTCAAGTATCGGGGGAATTTACATCCGGAAATGAGGACCCTTGAAAAAATCGGGGGAATTTACATACAGCCAACTACACTCGTAGTACAGTAAACTGTAAACCTTCGGTTAGAAAAACAGCTCCTGCGGGACCACCTAAGGCCCAATGTGGCCCTAAAACAGTAAATTAAGTGAAAATAATTAGGCAGGTAGTAGGTAGCGAATGTCAACAAAATCTGACCAACCATTGACCAAAGTTATCGTGGAACAAACAGACAAACTGTGTCCGAGTGATTAAGAGCACTGACTCTCAACACAGAGTATCTGAGTTCGAACCCCGGACGGGGCGGAAATTTTCAGACCTCACTATTCCCTTCCTCGGTAGAATGCTTTGTCCAGAATGCGCAATGTCTCCCGAATTAAAATTCTATCTCGTCTTATCTATTGTAATCATGTCATCATGCCCTTTCATAAAGTTAGAGAGTAATACTATTATGGTCCTACCTATTGTAAGAATGAAAATTAGCGAATCATATGGTCATTTTATAAGAATACACAATGGCGTAAGGCTGTAAGGTATGAGTTGTGTTGTATGAGTCGCAGGTCAACTGAACGTCCAAGGTCAATAGTGTCAGCACGAACAGTATTTTCCAGCCAACACATAGGAACTAACAGATAGGTACTTGTGAGCCAACAAATACTATAGGAACCAACAGATAGGTTCTTGTGAGCCAACAAATACCATAGGAACCAACAACCAACAGACATTATTTATGAGCCAACACATAGGAGTATAAGAGTTTCAGAATAGCACTATTTATACCCCAGTACCATTTTGGAAAATGGTATTTAATTAGAAAGTAGTTTTACAATTTAATTGTAGATAATAATTTAATACTTTCTTAGACAGGTACGATTTTCTAATAACCGTCCTTTAATTTTTTGACTAGTATTAATAATAGCCAACTTTTTGAAGATACATCTAGGTACATTAAAAAAAGGAAAAATACTAATAAAAAATGTCACCATTACTATCAAGATAACTTTAGCCAGTATATTATAAGGACTTTACCTGCCTCGGTAGTGTAGTGGCCAAGACGCTCGCCTGGTAATCAGGAGGGCGTGGGTTCAATCCCAGTCGAGGTATGGAATTTTATACTCAATAGCGATGGTAGGATTGAAAGTAGTAAGTAAAGTAGTAAATGCAGTTTCTTTGTGTTATTATGTCACAACTTTGGTGCTCACTGCAGCATTGTAGGATTTTCCCAATATCTCAATAATCCTTCAGTTTCATTTTATACTTGAATGACCATGATTTTCTTTAACCCGTACGGTGGCAGTTCAGAACAGAAACCGGTTGGTTAGATAATCTTGGGAAAGTGAACGAATACGTAAAATGAAACTGAGAAACAGGATAAGATGACAAATTGAAGAAAGAGACATAAATTGAGAGAGACTTGTTAGATGATTTGAATTTTAGACCAAGAATAAGTCACCAAGGGAAATTAATAGAATTTGTTTGTGTATCTATCAGACTAATAACATAATGTGTTCCCCAGGGTAAAAATACCAATAGGTGCAATAATATTAGTGGAGATGACAGAACTACAGCGTCAGATGAACCCTAGTGGAGTAGTGGAGATGCCACAGTTATCACCACAACTAAACCCACAGACAGAGTGCTCCATTCATTGAAATATTAGTGGAGATGTCAAAAATACATGGTCAAAGCTACAGAATTATTAGTGGAGATGTCAAAACTACATGGGTTAACAACGCGTTGACGTGAACAGTTTCAATAGAATTAGTTGATTGTTGTGTTATCAACTCAACAGGCAAGAGAGAAAGACTCTGTACCTTGTCAACAAATAATACAGACTTCTGTGGAGACTAAAAAAGACCTCTAAACAATCTGAAGTCAATCCTCCTAGAGTCAAATTAGATCCATGGTTTATGCTAAATACTAGAGGATATTGGGAGGTTCTTTTTAGCCTATGTTTAAAGTTTAGCTTTAGCCAGCCTAGTTAGCTTAGTTGGTAGTGCGTCTGCCTTGTAAGCGCTAGGCCGCGGGTTCGATTCCCGCCCGGGGCGGATGGAAATCTGACGTCACAACTCTTTGAACTTTTTCATTAGAACGGCAATTAAAAATTGAATTTTCGACCTTTTAAAGATACTTTTTCGGAGTTTTGACGTCATATTTGGATTTTTCACAACTTTTTACGTAGGAATCGACCTTTTATTAGTAATATAGATTTTCCCAATTGCAACTCCTCCATTATGTTTTAACCCCATTGCAGAGGCCACGCCACTTCTTCCTTTCCAAGCTTTCGACAAATCGTTACGTGTACGCGACATTTGCAAAAGTTATCACACTCGTTTAGACCTGAAATTTGCCCAAATATCGAATAAGACACTCAACTGTCGAAAGACCCAGTTAAAAGACATGTCTTAGCTTGTGAACTAAACTTTAAATACTATTTAGAACGGACCAATCAATGTGGGCCAGCCTAGTTAGCTTAGTTGGTAGTGCGTCTGCCTTGTAAGCGCTAGGCCGCGGGTTCGATTCCCGCCCGGGGCGGATTTTTTGCAGGACCAAGCATAAATTTGAAGCGCCGCCATTTTTAATCAGGATGGAATATGACAAATTGAAGCTATGTCACCCTCAGTACTTCCCTTAACAACCACGAAAAATTTCATCCAAATCGGTCAAGCCGTTTTTTCGTGAAAAGGGGACAACAGGTCTATCAGCGTTACAGACGGAAATTTTTCCAATGTGATTTTTGGGATCCTTGATGCATAAGGAGTCAGAAAAACTAAAATTTTTACGGTTCTAAGCAATGTACTATACGTTATTTGTTCTGCTAGGATAGAAGTGAAAAGCTGTATCTTAATTGGCAATATGAGTACATTTTTTATTATTATTATTATTTTTAATTTTTATTTTAACTTTGGAAGAAACTCCTTTTAATAGAATAGAATATACCTTGTTTATCCTGCCAGAATGAGACTGAAAAGTCCCTTTACTCCCGCAGTCTAAACAAGGTCTTATATATTTCATAGGTATAGTTTAAACATATGTAAACAAAAAAGCTTGTTTAAATATTTTAAAAAAAAAGTAAATATTATATTGGCTCCTCTTACCAGGGTTCTTCTGGAGCACGAAAAGTCTGATGACCTGACCACCTCCACCGACACTTCCCTGGACACTCACCTGGTGGTGAACAAAATCGAACTCCTCGCCGCCAAACTCAAGTCGGACCTACCAATTAAAGAACTCGAGTCCCTGTCGGACGTGTCCAGTATAGCCAAGTTTATATCGACCATTCAGGATCAGATAGGACACTTGAAGGAAGCGGTACAGCTGACGATTGATAGCGCGAAGACGAAAACTAGTGGTACCACCAATGGTAAGAATAGATCAGTTGCGCTTACTTGGGTGATGTTTCAAAGTCATAGAGCAGGTAAAATGAGGACCAACGGAATTTTTCTTTATCTTCTACGACTTCTAGATCCCGAGATAAATCGATTTAAAAAATACCGGTAAATCGTGAACTTTGACGTCACGGCATACGCTCCCGTATAGGATTGGGCCATAACAATAGTAGCCTACTAAGGTATAGGGACTCTTTAGTCCTATTCGAGCAGTAAAGCACTATTATTATGTGAAGGCTTTTCGGTATACACGATTTTTTACTTTCTATTACTACAGTATAGCGAGCTATACTAGTAATGAAAGTATTGCAATCGATTCAATTTTTTTGGCTTTAAAATGGTCCCTTTTTTATGACATAGTCCTTTCGTATAAGCTTAACCCATCCCTTGGGGCAATTGCCCCAACACCTAACTCTCAGAGTGGGCTTTTTGTTTATGATTTGGTCCTTTAGCTCCTAGCCTAGAATTATTTATCAAATTATCCTAGAATTATTTAACAAATATGTATAATTTATAATTATAATATTTATTATCCTTTCCCATTCTAACTCTCCCTGTTAGAAGCCCTTTCAAGTCAGCTTTGTTTTCTGTTAACTTTCAGTATTTTATTTCCACGTTATAATTTTTTGTATTATTTTTATCCTTTAACTGTTAGTTTTAATTATTTAAAACTTGATTTAAATTTATTTTTATCCTTCAATTGTTAATTTAATTATTTAAAATTTAATTTAAATTTATTTTTGTCCTTTAACTGTTAATTCAATTATTTAAAATTTGTTTTAAATTATTGATTTGTTCTACTGTCGCTTTGCAGTTTTAATGTAACTATTTAAAACTTAATTTAAACTACATATTTGTTCTCCTGTCGCGTTGAAGTTTTTTTAATTTAACTATTTAAATTTAATTTAAATGTTTGTTTTACTATCGCGTCAGTGTTATTTTATTGTTCCCTGATAATGTATCCACTGTCTTATTTATTTTGTTTTATTTTTAAATTTTAGAGGTAGAGTTATACTGAAAAGAAAAAGAACTTTAAAAGCAGCGTGCAGACTGATCATACACTTCCAACACTTCAGACATTTCCGACAAATATTGTATTTTGCTTCCTATGTTAAGTAATGGTAGTATGTCGGAAGTGTTGGAAATGTCTGATACGGATAGGTGTGCGGACTACCATTACTTAACATAGGAAGCAAAATACGAAATTTGTCGGAAATGTCTGGAGTGTTGGAAGTGTATGATCAGTCTGCGCAGTGTGTTTCTACCTTCAGATTTTGTTAGTAACGTGCAATTCAATATTTATGCAACTTCAGTTTTTTCTGCAATAGTTTTCTGTGAATATTATTTCTCAGATGGGCGCAAGTTCGAGTCCCAGCTGAGGCAGAAAATTTATCGTTCATGTTCTCTAGATACCCTGATTTGTGTAGTTTTTATGGATTTATAATTTTATTATTATTATAATTATTTTTATTTTATAGTTTGAAACTGTTTAGGGTCAGGTAAATGTCCTTAATTTCTTCGAATGTTTTTCTAATCTCTATTTTCTAATACCTGTAAGGTATTTTTATTTAATTTTTCGATTACTATATGCCATCCAAATTAGAAGTGTTAAAATAACACTTCGGTACTTCATATATTTATTTACCATCCAAATTAAAAGTAAATGTTAAAATAACACTTACTTAATAATTCTATTTATTTATCATAAAAAGATTCAAGATTTAAAATTTTGGTTGTTTTACATACAGGGTGTTGCGAGTTGAAAAGCACAAAAGTTTAGACTTCAGGATTTTTTTTTACGAATTTCTTGATGCAAAAAAGTATTGAGCTTGTTATTTATTTTTTTATTATTATTTATTTGTTTATTCTGTTTGTCTAAAAATTGTAGAAGAAAAAAAAAGGAAGAAAGAACTTTTAGATCCTAAATTCATGAAGTCCAAATTTAAGTGTGTACTTTTTTCCCAACTTTTGCAACTCCCTGTATATTTTCTCTGTGAAAAATTTATTCCATCCTATTTTGTTGTGTATTTTAGCTATGTATGTTACAGTGTAAAGTTGATTATCCAGTGAGAGTCAACTCTATGGAAATTATATTTTCTCCCTGCTGAGGAGGAGTCTAACTAAAAATCAACTTTGAACAACTGAAAATCAACTTTAACTGTAACATGTATAACCTTAATGAAAATCATATTTCGACATTTTCGACGTCCTTCTTTGCCATTTGAAACGAAAAAAAAATTGTAGCCATTTTTTATGTATTTTATTTCATACATAGTTTATTATTTTGTAGATCTATTTGTCAGACAAACGTAGACTTTTTTTTTTCACCCTGTATGTAAAATTGTAGAAGTCGTATTTTTCTTGTGGAAGTTTTTTGTACGGATAATAAAAGCTTCCAATTCCCCCCCCCCCAAAAAAATCTAGTTTTTCGGGTTGAAAAGACGCCATCTTGAAATTTTGAATGTTCAAAAAATTCCAAGGTTTTGTATGCAAGCGCTAGAACGCTATCTAATTTTAACTTTTGAAACGATTTTTTTTCTTCTTTTTAAGGGGAAAATGAGCTTTAAAAGAGGGGAAATAAAAAATCTGCCATGAGAAAAATACGGCCCATTTTTTCAGTCCGTTCCATATAATCGTATTCTTTTCGTCCATAGAAAATTTAGTCCATAACATACATTTTATTTTTAGGTGCAAAATAGGCCTTTGTCCATAACATACAATTATTTTATTTTATTATTTTTTTTTTTTTTTTAGGTGAAAAATAGGCCTTTGTCCATAACATACATTTTATTTTTAGGTGCAAAATAGGATCTATCACTCATATATCACCCAACTTCAATGAGCTGAAACATATGAGTTCTGTATTGACGGGGAAGGATTACTCTCATATGAACCCAAGTAGTTTACAGGATCTGATCACACAGAGTATAACTCTAGCCAGAAACTTTCCTAAGAGTATGGTTGTCATGGTAACACTAGGTAAACATGGCATGGTCCTCATATGTGGAGACAATGTGAAGTATTACGCAGCACTACCAGTAGATAACATTGCTAATGTGAGTGGTGCTGGGGATTGTGCTGTTGGAGGATATATTGCGGCTCATTTGTGCAACAGGAGTGAAACAGAGAAAGTGTTTGCTGCTCTGTCTTGTGCTAGACAATCACTCATGTCTACAACACCAGTACCATCCCATATGAGTTTAGATCTAGGGGAGGCCAAGTATGAAAGCTACAGTTCTCAGTTGTGACTTGGGAGGAATGCAGTCCAAGAACCAGCCAAATGGTAAGTCAACTACTCAGGTATTTCAAAGGTTTTTTTTTTATCTTCAAAATATTCGAAAGGTATTTACAAACATAGTCGACGCTCGTCGATCGACGAGGTGAATCTATGTTGTCGAGGCAGTGTGGACGGTTTCAGAAGACATCGATCGACGACCGTCAACTATGGGTGTAGGTAATACCTACACAGCACCTAGGTAAATAAAAATGTTACCCACATGTAGGATGTAGGTAATATAATGATGATGATGTTAAGTTAACTACTCTTCATAGAAGGACAGCATGGATTTTATCAATAAATTAATTTCTTCTTCTTTATCTACACCTAGCAATACCTACTCCAAGTTTTCTTCCTAGAAACTAGAAAGATAGTAGGTAAGTACCCAGTAGGTAATGCTATACATACCTATAGTGAAGAATGGATCTATAGGCATGAAAGAAGCGTAATAAACAAGTCTCTTTTCATTCATTTATTAGCCTGACAGTTCTGAATAACAGGGGGCACTCAGTATAGAATAGAGTGGGGAGGTGCACTCATTGAGAAACTTGCATCAGTTCTCTCTTCTTCACTTCTGGGCTCAACCCAACCTCTGCAACAATAAATATACGACATAGAATACAGTAAATAGGTATACAATACCTAACCTATAGAAGTTCCAATACACAATAGACTTGCCTCCCCATTATAGGTACTTGAGAAAGCTAAAAGTGGAGAGTTTAAAAACCAATAACATGAAAGAAAGGAAAGAGGGAGGCACTGAAGATGGAGAAGGAAGAGGAGGAGGAAGACTAGGGACGAAGAAAAGATAGAAGAAGAATACTTCGTAGACGAAGAGGAAGAAGAAGAGTGGAAAAGGAAGATACGTAGTTGAAGAAAAGGTAGGAGAGGAAATTAAAGAGGTAGAAAGAAACGATATAAGTAGGTATGTGCGTAAAGGTGTGTCAAAAGGTCAAAACATAGTTGACCGTCCGTCGACTTACCAGGTGAATCTCAGTAGACGAAGAGGAAGAAGAAGAAGAGTGGAAAGGGAAGATACGTAGTTGAAGAAAAGGTAGGAGAGGAAATTAAGGAGGTAGAAAGAAACGATATAAGTATTAGGTATGTGCGTAAAGGTGTGTCAAAACATAGGTGACCGTTCGTCGACTGACGAGGTGAATCTCTGTTGTCGAGGTAGTGTGGACGATTCGGTCGACGACCGGTCGACTATGTGTGGACCTGTGGACACACCTTTACAAGATGGAAGAAGAAGTTTTGGGATCCAACTGGTTTCCTACCTACCTATACCTTTAATAATATCTACCTATTGTGTATGTACAATTGTAGGTACATAGATAGATAATGGTTCAATTTTATAGATAAGTAGGTAGTTTCCTATTTTATAATTTTATTGTATAGATTCTTGATTCTTACAATCTTGAATTTCTCCAAGTCTCATTTGGAATAATAAATCAAGATATTCGACCAATCTGATGATAATCCTGACCATCCAACTTTCTGACCACAATTGGAATCAGAGGAGAAATCAAAACATTGACGTGAAACCTAATCGGCCTTATCTTGGCAATCTTGACTTGCTGATAAGGAATGAGATAGAATTATTGAATAGAATAAAGTTTGAAGAACGCCGCTATTACATTGAAGCAGAAGATGGTAAAGCAGAGATTCCAAAAAATTCCAGGTGTTCCAAGAACGAATTATTATCAAATCCTCCCCGGGCGGGAATCGAACCAGCGATCTAGCGCTTAATACAAGGCAGATGAGTTATCCTCCAAAAGCTACCTAGGCTGGCTACTGTAGATCCTTAAGGTGTGTCATCGACGGCCGTCGACTATGTGTGGACAGTGTCCACAAACAAGATTTCCCATCTTTTTTCGGCTACTCAGTAAAGACTTGGCGGAGAACTTCTATGGCGAAGAGGTATTGTTGTGGGATTATAAACATAGTGTGCTCTCACTACAGAGTCACTCAGTGAGGTTAGATAGTAATTAAGAAATTCACAAGGATCATGAGATGTCATTCCAGATACAGTTATTCTGTATGGAATCATTTCGTGCAACACAGACACAACAGGCAGAGCTGGATGTTAGATAGCTTGTACGGACATGGTCATCAGTATATTAGCTCTAGATTTATAGTGCTGGAATCGGTCGCCATTAGTATTCTACTATTCCTCATAAACTCCAAAAGCAGGCGCAGTTACACCGAGGCATTTCGCAGCATGCTTTGCATGTTACACTTGAGCATGCTTCAAAACTATTTCAATCGACGCGCGACGGTCAAAATGATGCAATATGCAGCCTGCTTCAAAGATTTTGCATTCTGCCGGCCACTCATGATCAGACCAGTCGGTACGTGTGTGTGGTGGAAAAAGCTTCCAACTTCTCGTCTCTCAGACGAAAGGGTCCGAAGTCTGAAGTAGAACGCTTTCTCCGCCACACACGTACCGGCAGTCTGTCGGACAGTATGAACATTAGTGGCCAGTCTGGGATTGATTTGTTCTTGGAGCATGCTCCATACTCCATGTTGCCTTGAAGCATGCTTATTGATTGCAAAGGTGTGTCCACACATAGTCGACTAGCCGTCGATCGACTGAACCGTCCACACTGCCTCGATAACATAGATTCATCTCGTCGATCGACGCGACGCAACAGCCGGTTGCCTATGTTTGAATTGGACACACTATAATACCGCCTTTAGGCCATTTTACGAAATAATTTCTCAGTTTTACGAAATAGGACTGCCCGGTTTTACGAAATACTCGCATCTTTGTCGTTCATCTCGGTTGTTTTTCAGTTTGCCTGTGTTCTGAGTGTCCCAAATGAGCTGCATATTTTAGAAACGTTTAAGTACTGTTAATTGGAACATCCTTGCCTAGGAGAGAGAGAGAGAGAGAGAGAGAGAGAGAGAGAGAGAGAGAGAGAGAGAGAGAGAGAGAGCTCGGAGGTTAGCGTCTGCCTTGTAAGCGCTAGATTGCGAGTTGGATTCCCGTCGTCCCGGGAAAGCGAACTTTATCCTAAACAGGGGTTCATTTTCGGAACGGCTAAGGTTCGTCTCATATTACATATATATCCTTCTTCTCTCTTAGATTTCGGGACGATAACACCTCTGTTGTTACAGTTCACCCATGGAACCGAAGTTCCATTGAACCAAAGAACCTCTCCTTCTTCCTGAGGAACCTACTTTCTTTTGGTACTCTCCCGAATTCCCCAGGATGGAAGGACCGCTAGAAGTACCACTAGAAACTGGAAGTAGGTGCCTCGCCTTAAGATACTTGAGTTTTGGTTTTGACTGACAGTCTCGTTGTGAGAATGAGGCTGAACTCAGACCCGGGGAAACAATAGGAACTCATAGCAACAATAGAAAGTACCTATACCTAGATACCCAACTACCTACTTGTTCTCTTTCAACGACTTATACCTGGGTTCCTAGGTTACGGGATAGGTACTGGGTAAGAACTACACTCGTAGTACAGTAAACTGTAAACCTTCGGTTAGAAAAACAGCTCCTGCGGAACCACTTAAGGCCCAATGTGGCCCTAAAACAGTAAAATAAGTGCCGAAAATAGGCAGGTAGTAGGTACCGAATGTCATCAAAATCGGACCAACCATTGACCAAAGTTATCGTGGAACAAACAGACAAACAGCTGACGTGTATTTTCCTTTAGGGAAAGTTTCGAAATCGGAACCGGTTCCCCCTTTGGAAACTAAAATAACGCCTGAACCAATCTATAGGAAATATGAAAGGGGGGAAACAACGCCTTGCAATCGAACTTGCATACTTCCTGATTAACAGCATTCTTAATTATTTGCATGTTGCATACTCTAAAGATTTCAGGCGCAAGATGTCTATACGTTTCTTTTCTTATCAAAGCACATGGCGTTTGTTTACTTTTCAGGCAAGTCTATTGTGTATTGGAACTGCTATTATGGGTGTTTGTATGTCGTATATTTATTGTTGTGTAGTGTAGATATAGATATTGTATTGTGTTGTAATAAGTACGCCTAATCCTCAAAGGATTTGTACTTTCACAATAATCTTTCTTTTCATCTCCTCCTCCTTCTCCTTCTCCTCCTCCACCTCGTCCACCTCCTCTTCCTCCTCCTCCTTCTTCTTCTTCTTATAGCGTTCTTGAAACTTTTCTCCCTCTCTCCTTTCTTTCCACATCTCTCTCTCTCTCTCTCTCCCCTCTATATTTCTCTCTCCGCTCTCTATCTTTCTTTCTCCCTCATCCTTTCTCTCTCCTCTCCTAATCTCTATCTACTCTGTCTCCATCACCCTCCCCTCCGTTCTCTCCTCCTCCTCCTCTTTTTCCTACACTCGTAGTACAGTAAACTGTAAACCTTCGGTTAGAAAAACAGCTTCTGCGGGACCACTTAAGGCCCAATGTGGTCCTAAAACAGTAAAATAAGTGCGCCGAAAATAGGCAGGTAGTAGGTACCGAATGTCATCAAAATCGGACCAACCATTGACCAAAGTTATCGTGGAACAAACAGACAAACTGTGTCCGAGTGATTAAGAGCACTGACTCTCAACACAGAGTTGCTGAGTTCGAATTCCGGACGGGACGGAAATTTTCTGACCACACTATTCCCTTCCCGGATAGACGGGATAGCCTCTACTTTGCCCAGTGTCTCCCGACTAAAAATTCTATCTCGTCTTATCTATTGTAATCATGTCATCATGTCTTTTCATAAAGTTAGCGAGTTATGATATTATGGTCCTATTGTAAGAATGAAAATTAGCGAATCATATGGTCATTTTATAAGAATACACAATGGCGTAAGGCTGTAAGGTATGAGTTGTGTTGTATGAGTCGCAGGTCAACTGAACGTCCAAGGTCAGTAGTGTCAGCACGAAGAGTATTTTCCAGCCAAGAGGTAGGAAGCAACACATAGGTTTTTGTGAGCCAACAAATACCATAGGAACCAACAACCAACAGACATTATTTATGAGCCAACACATAGGAGTATAAGAGTTTCAGAATAGCGGAAAATGACGTTTTATTCGCCAAACGTAAGTACTCAACCATCAACATGTTGTGCTTGTGCTCTATGTACACATATAGTGGGAAGAAAACTGGAGGAAAATCTAAATACATGAATACCTAATGGGAAGCTGAAAGCCTCTTCACAATTTTTCTGGATATCACAGCATTACTAAGAGCCCTTTACTACATATTTCTGTCATTCTTATAGATGTGTGGACACACCTTGAAAATTTTCTTTTCACTCTGGTAATTCTGCCACTGGTCGCCACTCTTTCAAAGAAGCTCAGTTGTCCTCAAGAGGCTGAGTGAGTGAGTGCACCTTGGACCTGAATCGGTGGCGTAGTAGTAGTAGTTAAGACGCTTGCTCGCCTGATAAACAAGAGGGCGTGGGTTCAATCCTATACGAGAAATAGGAATCAATTTGAGATAATTTTGAGAAATTATAACTGAAAATGGACGTTCATCGCTATTCCCATGAATCCTCCATACATATATCACCAAATAGCTGATATCTAACTTAGATATAGGCTCTCTCTCTCTCCAACCCACTACTTCCGCAACACTCGTAATTAATTCAGGAGCATCTCTCTCTCTCTCCCTCTCTCTCTCTCTCTCTCTCTCTCTCTCTCTCTCTCTCTTTCTCTCTCTCTCTCTCATAGGCAAGGATGTTCCAATTAACAGTACTTAAACGTTTCTAAAATATGCAGCTCATTTGGGACACACAGAACACAGAGGCAGACTGAAAAACAACCGAGTTGAACGACAAAGATGATGTATTTCGTAAAACCGGGCAATCCTATTTCGTAAAACTGAGAAATTGTTTCGTAAAATGGACAAACTATTTTCGTAGTCATTAGGAGGTATTCTGAAGGCGCTATTTAGGAGTGTCCACACATGTCGACCGGCCGTTGATCGACGAGGTGAATCTATGTTGTCGAGGCAGTGTGGACGGTTCAGTCGACATCGATCGATGTCGATAGACAGCCGGTCGACTATGTGTGGACACACCTTTACAATTAAGCAATAAGCATGCTTAAAGGCAACATGGAGCATGGATTAAAGAGCATGCTCCAAGAACATACCAATCCCAGACCGGCCACTAATGTTCAAACTGTCCGACAGAGCGCCGGAAGGTGTATGGCGGAGAAAGCTTCCGACTTCAGTAATCAGACCGTCTGAGAGACGAGAAGTTGGAAGCTTTTTCCGCCACACACGTACCGACTGTACAACCTAAGGTCTGACATGGCGTCCGTGCGGCAGAATGTCCGACCTGGGTCTGTCATACATTCTGATCATGAGTGGCGGGCAGAATGCAAAATCTTTGAAGCAGGCTGCATGTTGCATCATTTTGACCGTCGCGCGTCGATTGAAATAGTTTTGAAGCATGCTTAAGTGTAACATGCAAAGCATGCTGCAAATTGCCGCAGTGTGATTGCGCCTGCTTTTGGAGTTTATGAGGAATAGTGGAATACTAATGGCGACCGACTCCAGCACTATAAATCTAGAGCTAATATACTGATGACCATGTCCGTACAAGCTATCTAATATCCAGCTCTGCCTGTTGTGTCTGTGTTGCATGAAATAATTCCATACAGAATAACTGTATCTGGAATGACATCTCATGATCCTTGTGAATTTCTTAATTACTATCTAACCTCACTGAGTGACTCTGATTACGATGCTGCGTGCGAAGAGGAGAGTATAGGTACCTATATATAAACTACATGTAGGTAAGTACCTACATAATATTTAGGTAGGTACCTGCTTGGACTTAACATTGGGTGTTTTTTGGATCTTGGATTTTCATATTCAACAGGTTTTTAAAAATCCAATTATGGATCAACATAAAGTCAAAATTAGACTGCAAACCTAATTATTAGATCAGGGGTTTCCAACTAGGGGCCGCGGGCCACATCTGGCTCACCAGACCATTTTTGTGGCCCGCGAAGATTATTGGGATTTGTACAAACTTACCTAAATGTAAAAAAAAGGTTACTTACCTAAATGTAAAAAAAGGTTACTTACCTAAATGTAAAAAATGGGCATTAAACCCGGCTCTGTCGCGTGCAAGACCAGTGTAATTATCATTGAGTCATGGAAACTGACAAAGGAAAAGTTTCGCCTGCGGCACTCAGAATTGGAGGACTTCATTTCTGAAAAGTTGGGGGGGGGGTACTCCCCTTCGTACATATGTGGCCCGCGAAGTACCTCCCATTGTAGCATGTGGCCCGCATACACATGTAAGTTGGAAACCCCTGGCTTAGATAGGTATCCTTTAAAATCTTCAAATTATTCCAATTTCATTTTTCGTTAGTAAAGATAGTGTACCTACTGCCTACTGTCTTCTTTTATTAATTACATTTATTACCTACAATAGTAGGTATCTACCTACCTATCTAATTAGGTATCAACACTTCGTGTGACTGACTGTTTGACTGATCAAAACAACACAGCTTTCTCCAAACACTCGGTTGAGCAGAAAAAGTAAATCTTAATAGATAGGTAACTTACAATTATTTTATTTATCTTGGTTGATTTCTCATGATAGGTAGGTAGGTAGGTAGGTACATAGGTAAACTGTTTAATACAGTGCAGTGTTCAGTTTTACACCCCCCCATCTAGTCACAACAGAGCAAACTGGTTCTAGGTATCTAATAGCACTAGATATAATAGTTCACTGCTGACTGCACAGAGTATCTCAGACCGATGGGGCCAAATTCTAATCAGCAACATCTGGAAGTAGGGTTCAATAAAGGAGCTCTTCAGCCGTACCTACATGGAAAAGCCTCCGCGGCCTTGGAACTTAGAACCCAGCGGAAAAATTACTTCTTACTGAAGTTGACAAAGAAATCTTCTGTTTTCTTCATACAAGTTTTTTTTTTCTTTTAGAGTTTGACAGAGGGAACTGTAACTGCTATGGTCTTATCGTCCAGAAATCGAAGAGAGAAGGAAGACAGGATAGGAGAAATCCAGCCGTTAATTCAAAATTTGAATCGTTTAACGTTAATTGTTTGTGTTTTATGTGCTTTTACAAATAGGTAATTAGTAATTACTAAAATTAATAATTAGAACCATAGAAAGTCGATAGCAGTGAACAAACTACAGCTGTAGAATAGAACATTGTGTCATTTTGGTAAGTTACATCATCAATTAAGTGACAAAAGGGAATCAATACCTATCTACAGAGGTATCCACAGACTACTGATTTCAGGGGGTAGATATCTAGTATTTTGTGGCAAGCCTGTTAGACCTCTTCTGCCCATTATCTACCATTGTTGGTTAATATCCCATCACCAAAAAAATAATGTACAGTCAACATAATAATATGGGCTGTGATGTGCTGAAAATTATCTGTTGAGAATTATTCTAATGGAGAGGAGTGGGTGTGACAAGGATAATTAAGGATGTACTTGCTGATAAGACAAAAAAAGTCCTTGAGTCTGAAATGAAATAGGTTTGAGTTCAAGGCAAGTCATAATTTCATGGGGGAATTTGTGGCAAGCATTCATGCTTAACACGATTCAAATTCCCATATAATTATACCCAGATAGACAAATTAGGTACCTACCTGATTATTTATTTTGTTTTCAGAATATTGGATTGAAGTTATCTGATAGAATAGTATGAGGAATAAAACACTTTCCAAACTCTGGAAATTCAGAAATACCTCCAAAGTATCCCAATCAGTTGGTCTAAATCTTGTTATGACTTCATCAACATGTTATGCTCAGCCAAGCAATATCAACAAACACTTCTCCAGGTCCTACACTACTGCTAAACGTCCTGTAGTCATAGGTGGCAGTAATGTTGATATTGTAGCAACAGCTGCCGAGGATATCAAGATGGATGGCAGGATGTTGAACGGTACAATATCTCAGTGTTGCGGAGGAGTGGGTAGAAACATTGCCAATGCACTAGCCAGACTGAACATGAATCCTCTATTGTTAACAGCAATAGGTAATGATGAGCTCGGACAATTCCTAGTGGCTGGCTCCAAGCACATGGATAATAAAGGATTTCTCTTTTGCAATGAACATGACTCGGGATGCTGCTGTGTTATTGTTGACAGTGATAGAGAGTGCAAGTTCATAATCGGCAATATGAATATTCACTCCCAAATCTCCCTGGATTGGATTAGAAAGTTTGAGGAGGATATTATGAACTCAAGTTTCCTAGTGTTGGACGGAAATCTAGGACCAACAGCATTTGATTATATTCTCAAAACTTGTCATTCCTTGAACATTCCTGTCTGGTTTGAACCAACAGACATAGCTGTGTGTCATGTCATCTTTAGTTCTAAAGAGTGGACTTCTATCACTCATATATCACCCAACTTCAATGAGCTCAAACATATGAGTTCTGTATTGACAGGGAAGGATTACTCTCATATGAACCCGAGTAGTTTACAGGATCTGATCACACAGAGTATAACTCTAGCCAGAAACTTTCCCAAGAGTATGGTTGTCATGGTAACACTGGGTAAACATGGAATGGTCCTCATTTGTGGAGACAACGTGAAGTATTACACAGCACTACCAGTCAACAACATTGCTAATGTGAGTGGTGCAGGGGATTGTGCTGTCGGGGGATATATTGCGGCTCATTTGTGCAACAGGAGTGAAACAGAGAAGGCGTTTGCTGCTCTATCATGTGCTAGACAATCACTCATGTCTACAACACCAGTACCATCCCATATGAGTTTAGATCTAGGGGAGGCCAAGTATGAAAGCTACAGTCTATAAGACATGAATGACGTAAAAAAAAACATGGGAGATGAAAGAGAAGTCCGTGACATCTGAAGCGTGAATGAGATTTTAAATTTGTTATGTAGAGTATTGTAGAGACTTAGCTGACTTAGATAGTGTAGACAGGCTCTACAATACTTGATGAAAGCTTTACATTCTTTACAATTTCTTTACAATTCAGTTCATGGAAAACTGGATAAAAACGAAATAGGTACCCACTACCCACCCACCTTATCTAGATTAGAAACCTAGGTAAGAATCAGTCCGGATCTCAAATCCCGGTAGTATTTTTGGCTCTAATTTCTATACCTATCGCTCAGTAAGTCAATACCGACTCAATACATTTTAAAGTTGTAAGTCGGTACCTATATCTCTTGGGTAAAGGGACTTTTTGCTCGTATTTGAAGAGGTTTATGATAAAGGGAACTCTAACTGCTGAGGTCTTATCGTCCCGAAATCGTAAAGGAGAGAAAGACAGTATAGGAGAACGAACATTATCCATTCAAGATAAAATCCGGCCCGGGCAGGAATCGCACCCGCGGCCTAGCGCTTACAAGGCACTGTACAGGTGGAACAAAATTTCAAGTTGAAAGGGTCTCCGGTCAGCATTTTCTCTGACTGTACACTAACTTACCCTTTATTTTTCGCCATGTTGGAATAGTACCGATAGCCACTCAGTTTGGTAAGCTTCAGGAAAATCCAAGTCCAACCAAAAGGGTCAAAAATGAACCAAAACAATCAAAACTGAACTAAACGGGATGTAAAACCAAAAACACGACGCAACGGTAGTCCGTTTATTTCAGAGTTCGAATCGAAAGACCAACTAGAACTTTTTAAACGCGGATTAGGTACCGATCATAGCGGAAAATAGATAGGTAGGAAGGCAGGTACCTCACTATTAATAAAAACGAACTTGAAAAATAAGACGTTTTTCGTTCGGTAAATAGGTAAAAAAAATAGTAGTTACTGAAATATCTATTAACAAAATAAAAAGGTAATAGAATCACAACTTCAGTACCCAACAGTAACTTTTATCACTGTTTTACACTAAAAAAATTCCTGTGGAAATATTTTTTCCTGAAAAAATTTTTCACACCAATTTCTAAACCAAACGTCTATTTCTCTATCCGTGGGATTACTACCGCGACTAAAATCCTGTTCAGAGGTTGGGTTGAGCCCAGAAGTGAAGAAGAGAGAACTGATGCAAGTTTCTCAATGAGTGCACCTCCCCACTCTATTCTATACTGACTGAGTGCCCCCTATTATTCAGAACTGTCAGGCTAATAAATGAATGAAAAGAGACTTGTTTATTACGCTTCTTTCATGCCTATAGATCCATTCTTTCTATAGGTATCTATAGCATTACCTATAGGGACTAGGTACTTACCTACTATTTTTCTAGTTTCTAGGAAGAAAACTTGGAGTATTGCTAGGTGTAGATAAAGAAGAAGAAATTAATTTATTAATAAAATCCATGCTGTCCTTCTATGAAGAGTAGTTAGCTTAACATCATCATTAATATTACATGTGGGTAACATTTTTTTTACCTAGGTGCTGTGTAGGTATTACCTACACCCATAGTTGACGGTCGTCGATCGATGTCGTCTGAAACCGTCCACACTGCCTCGACAACGTAGATTCACCTCGTCGATCGACGGGCGTCGACTATGTTTGTGTGGACACGATTTTAGGTATCCGACATTTTTTACCCACCATATCATATCTTTCTGGGGGGGGGGGGGTTTGGTTCTTTTTTTTAGAACGGGAAATAGTACACTCGACATGTAATAAAATGAAAAAAACCACTTACCGGTCTTCTCCAGATATGCCGAACGGTGTTTTATGTCTATTAGATGGGGGACTTTAGTCATCATGACCCTATGGAGTACATCTATTCTATCATAACTGAAGGGAAAACAGAGAATAAACTACTACATTGGAATGGTTTTACTGTGTTACAAGATAAAAGATACGCTCCGCTCGCTCAAAATTACGAAAGCTGGGAAGAATACCAAGTTTAATAATTAAAATCGTTAATTGATCATAAACTTTCGTGTATTCTCGTTATGTAATTGCAATTTGCTAAGGTTTAAAACTTAAAAACTATTGAAAAGGATTAAAATTTAAAAACCCGTGAATAACTACTCTATTGTTTTTCATTTGTTTGCGGTACACGAAATACTATTCTTATCTGTTTGAACTATCTGTAGAACGTAGACGGACTTAAGAAACTCTAATCGTGTACGTTTGTTATCATTCTTACGACAATCAATCTTAACAATCTTCCTTCATACGTTCAAGCTAACGTTCCGCAACAAAGGGGGGAAAGTATAAAGGATATCTAACCAAGTCCGCAATAAATATCAAAGGTTCCCCCTTGGCCAAGGCTAAACCTTTGAAAGGGATTTCCTTTTATGTGCAGTCGATCCAATGTTGATAGCTGGATGGGTAAAGAGATGCATCGAAGGAATAGAATTCGTTTTCCT